>NC_054710.1:10353659-10366159 GCF_016097555.1 Gigantopelta aegis
AACTAATCTTATTTTCCCCATATGCGTACGGGCTCCATTGTTGTAGGGGTGAGGATGGTTTGTTCGAATTAATTGAAAATGCCCGAATCTGGATAACAACATTTATTCACTTTAGCATTACTACTAAGCAGCTATATATGGTTGCAAACGAATCACTACACATTTTTGCATGGATTATACAACTAATTTTGAGGGTAGAATGATGGAAATATAGTGGTAAAAAGGTCTCAGGTTAGCACATTTTAGCCCGAATTTGAGGTTTTTCTCCAACACTAGGGGGGGACTTAGTGAGGGAGAAGAGGGTGTAGTGGCCTTACACCTACCCACTGAGCCCTTAAAGGGACATTCCTAAGTTTGGTGCAATTTTTAAGATGTTATCGACTAACAGAGACTTTTTAACGATTGTAATTACATATCAAATATATGTTTCTGCATAAAATATTAGTGGCTGCATATTAAACGTGTTTCTGATCGTTCTAATATTTGTACTAGGTTAAATTTCATTTATTTCTTAAAATATTGTTTTTTCGTACGTACGAAATTATTTGAAGACAAAATCCAGTTTGGGCTTCTTACAAATATTAAGACGACCAGAAACACCTTGAATATACAGACACAGATATTCTAAACAAGAAAATATATTTAATATGTAAGTTTAATCGTAGAAATATTTTATGAGTCGGAAACATCTTACAATGCAGCAAACTCAGGACTGTCCCGTTATCAACTTGCTCTGGGTTGGAGCTGGCACCGGGCTGCGAATACTGTACCTACCAGCCTGTAGTCCGATGACTTAACCACTGCGCCACCGAGGCCTGGTTATACGAACAACATCCGCGTTTTCTTAATAATTTGCGTAGGGTATAAACTAATATTGTGTAGAGTATATATTATAATCTTTAATGATTACTTAACAAAGTAGGTCAAGATTGACGAAAATAGATCGTAAGTCTTTAGTGATGGATTAGATTGCAGGATACAGTCCGAGATTAAATCGCGCGATCAAGTAGGCCGCAATGGTAAATTTCCGACTTAGTAATCTTGCGGGGAATCTTAAAAACTATACCCTCTAGTTCGTACGTGGTGCTAATTGATGCCTAGAGGGGGCTGTTACAAATTGTAAACTGACTACCAGTATTGGTTTATGACGAAGTATACCAGGCGCGGATCGACAAAAAGCTGCTGGGATGCGCCCCCCCCCCCCCCCCACCACCAACACCACCGACACCTAGCAATCATTGAAGTCTTACGAAAGTCCAGTGTTTAAAAGTTAAAGTCTGTTTTGTTTGACGACGTAACTATAGCACATTGATTAATTAATCATCGGCTGTTGGTAAAGTTAGTCTGTTTTGTTTGTAGTCCGTTTGCGTCAAAAATGAACCGATGAATGAAACTAAAATTCGTATAACAACATATTATTACGTTTTAAATCAATACCAAAAAATATATATTTATTTTTAGAAACAATGTCTATGTAAATAAAAAAGTGAAATCTAATTTTTCGTAATCGGCTTCACTTGACTTGCCAGCCGTGGAATGTGCTGTCCTGTCTGTGGGATGGTGCATATGAAAGATCCCTTGCTGCTAATCGAAAAGAGTAGCCCATGAAGTGGCGGCAGCGGGTTTCCTTTCTCAATATCTGTGTAGTTCTGACGCCATGTAACCGTAAATAAAATGTGTTGAGTGCGTCGTTAAATAAAACATTTCCTTCCTTGCCTTGCCACTGAAATAATCGATATAATGCTTTACACAATTATTGTTAGTTTGTTTTTGTTTCACAACAACACTCAATGATTAATTAATGTGCTCTAGTGGTGTCGTTAAACAAAACAAACGTCATACCTGTATTAGAAAAGAAGATTTAACCTATGCAATTTGATGGTAATTTGTAAAGAAACTTTTTTTATATATATATTGAATTTTTTTTTTTTAATAAAATGTTTCTATATGAATTTTAACTTTATTCAATATATTTTATTTTCATTTCAACTTATTTTCGTGCTTATATCCAATTAAGGTTCAAGCACGCTGTCCTGGGCACACACCTTAGCTATATGGGCTGTCTGTCTCGGGCAGTGGGTTAGTTGTTAGTGGTTAGTGAGAGAATGTAGGGAAATAGATAACCTAAACACTAGAATGTAAGTAAAGTATGATTTCAAAAACGACTCTAATAGTAATAAATATGCCTTAGTGTTTAAGAACTAGGGTATGTCGCTTTAAACAAAAGAAAACTTAAACCTTTCACTCAGATTGCTTGCTAATCAGAAAGCATTTCATAACAATAGTGCCCCCCCCCCACCCCCCAAACACCCCACCCCCACCCCCATCGCTCCGGATTTTGATCAGGGTAAACTTCTAGAACATGTAATTAATTAAAAATGCATTCTTCAGTCTAAAAATATGCATGATCGGGCAAACATAGTGCTGTGGTGCTGGCGGTCATGCTGTAAAAAAAAATAAAAAAAACGCCCCCGCTTCCGTAGTAAGTGGAGTATTTATATACTAATATTGTAGACGTTTATAGTTACCATCCTGTTTAACACTATCGTCACTGTCGTGTTTATTGACGCTAGGGTCGATATCGGGGGGTGGGGGGGGGGTGTACAATTTCTAGTGGAGGGGGAGGGGGAGAGACACAAGCCATGTGTTTATCTTTTATTTGGAGTAAGTACAACAAAAGTACTTGTTCGTCCTCAAATGAGCGTGTGCGTGTTTGCGTGAGTAGGTGCGTGATTGTAATGTATGTCTGGCTGGGTGGAGGGTTGCATTTTAAACAGCACGGGCGTAGGAAGGTGCCAAAAAGTGTGTGTGGTGAGGCACCCCCCCCCCCCCCCCCCCCCCCCCCCATCCCCACACACACATATAAATACATGTAAAATGTATAAAAACCATCGTTGCTGCTACAGAGTGGGGGGGGGGGGACATGTTCCCTTCCCCCTCCCCACCCCACCCGCTTCCTACGCCAGTGAACCGAAACAGTGAATATCGGTCTTACTATCCTCTTGGAATATTCCGTTCAGTCGAGTTTAATTTTAATGACTTGTAGACACAGGCGCGGCTTCAGGCGGGGACCCAAGGGACCCGCCCCCTGCCTAATTTGGTCAAACAATATATATATTACAGAATACACAAAAATGTGAACTTATTCCGTCCACCTGTCAAGGACCTTTAAATTATATTGGGCCCCCTCTATTAAACATTATTGGATTGGCGCCTGATAGTCGTTTAAAAATAGTACATGCAACTTTATTTTAAAATTTACAATTTTTTATTAAGATTAAACTTACCCTTTTTTATTTAGAATAAACATACACTTTCTTATTTATTTAGAATAAACATACTTTCTTATTTATTTAGAATAAGCTTACATTTTCTTATTAAGAATAAACTTACAATTTTTTATTTAGAATAAACTTACATTTTCTTATTAAGAATAAACTTACCCTTTCTTGTTTTAGAATAAACTTAAACTTTCTTATTAAGAATAAACTTATACTTTCTTATTTAGAATACATTTACACTTTCTTATTTGGAATAAACTTACACTTTCTTATTTAGAATAAAATTGCACTTTCTTGTTTAGAATAAAGTTACGTTTTCTTAAATAGAATACTTACACTTTCTTAAAGTGACAAACCCTAGTTTCAACCCCTGAAAATTAATACTAAGTTTAGTTAATCTACAAACCTGTAACACATATGGATAAATTACAACTGAATGAAACATGAGTCTGTGACTTTAAAATGGTGAAATACCGTCTAAAAATAGACTAAAACTCGACTTCATAACTGTTACTTCTCAGACGCATGTGCGTTTTTAAAAATATGAGAAATGCATTTTGTGATATTAAAAACACCAGGATGACCAAAAACACTTTGAATGTACGGAAATGGATAATCTAAACAATAAAATCTAACTAAAGTATGATTTCAGTTATCAAAAACTGCTTTAATAGTAAAAAATAGACCTAGTGTTTAAAAACTAGGGTATGTCGGGGTGAATTCAGAATTCGAACCCCTCTACTCAAAGTGAAAACTTCCCCCGCCATAGTCTAAACCCTCCCCCCGTATAATTCCACGAACACACACGCCTATAACTAAAATATTTCTTTCTTTCTATATCTAAAATTGGACTATTTCTCATTCCCACCTAACATGCCTTAGCAATATCGTATACAATGCAGACAATCTGTCTATCGGAAATCCATTTTTAGTCATAATCTGATTATATAAAATTTCATGAACATCGGCTTTTATCAAGTGTTCCTTGGCCGAGAGAAGGAAACACTCCCAGGAAACTCGTTCCACAAGGAAAAGTTTAAAATGTGTTTTGTTTAACGACACCACTAGAGCACATGATTTATTAATCCTCAGTTAATGGATGTCTGATTAGAAAGATAAACTACTTTAGATTCCCCCTTTTTTTATTTTTATTATTCTTTTTTTTTTAGCACTTTATTCACACTACAAATCTATTTTGCTTGATATTCTATGTATTAACTTTGTTATGAATATTTATTGTAGTCTTTCTTCCGGTTTCACTTTATCTGCACTGTTAATTTGTCTTGCTTTATGTTTTATGTATTTACTTTGTTTCAAATATTTGTAGTAATAGTAGTCGCCTATAATGTTATAATATTTGTAATTAGGAGAGGGCCTCGTAAGTTGAATAACTTGTGCCCAATCCTTTTGTATATTAATATATACAATAAAATATGTTTCAAACAATGGATGTCTAACATTTAGTCATTCTGATATATAAGTCTTAAAGAGGATACCCGCTATATTTTTCTATTAGTAGCAAGGGATCTTTTATATGCACCGTTCCCACAGACATGATAACACATACCACGTTTTTTTATTTATTATACCAATCATGATGCACTGACTGGAACGAAAAATAGCCAAAGGGCCTACCGACAGGGATCGATCCTTAACCGATCGCGCATCAAGCCAGTGGGCTATTTATTATACCTTCCCGTACCAGTTCCACGAGCTGATATATATATATATATATATATATATATATATATATATATATATATATTATCTGTGTTATCATGTTGTTAACGTGTTAATCATGTTTCATGTTGGAGGGAAATAGAAACTATATCACCAACCTGTTCTGTCATTTAAATTCGTCAGAAAATAAGAAAGAAAGAAAAATCAACATTGTTTTTAATATGGAAAATATCAACCGAGTTTATGTTAAGGAAGAAAGGAAGAAAGGAAATGTTTTATTTAACGACGCACTCAACACATTTTATTTACGATTATATGGCGTCGGACATATGATTAAGGACCACACACAGATATTGAGAGAGGAAACCCGCTGTCGCCACTTCATGGGCTACTCTTTTCGATTAGCAGCAAGGAATCTTTTATATGCACTATCCCACAGACAGGATAGTACATACTACGGTCTTTGTTACACCAGTTGTGTAGCACTGGCTGGAATGAGAAATAGCCCAATGGGCCCACCGACGGGAATCGATCCTAGATCGATCGCGCATCAGGCGAGCGCTTTACCACTGAGCTACGTCCTGCCCCCCAGAGTCTATGTTAAAGGCGCATACCCTAGTTTGAGTCCGTGAAAATAAGACACTAAGTTTGGATAACCTACAAACCTATAACACTTCTGAATAAATTTACAATAAACTGAAACAAGATGTGTGACGATAAAACGGGGAAATAGCCTTAAAAATAGACTAGAACACCACGTCTCTGTAACTGTTACTTCTCACAGACGCACGTGCGTTTTTTATAATTATTACAAATGTATTTTGTGACATTACAAATACCAGAATGACCAAAAACACTTCGGATGTACGAAAATGGATAATCTAAATAATAAAATATGAGTAGTGTCTGATTTTAATTATAAAAAAACAGCTCAAATATTGATAAATTCGCCAGTGTTTAAAAACTAGGGTCTGACCCTTTAATCGGTATTTGTCGAGCCTCTGCCTCGACAAATACCGATTAACTAGACGAGGTTAAAGGGACATTCCTAAGTTTGCTGCATTGTAAGATGTTTCCGACTAATAAAATAGTTCTACGATTAAACTTACATATTAAATATATTTTCTTGTTTAGAATATCAGTGTCTGTATATTCAATGTGTTTCTGGTCGTCTTAATATTTGTAAGAAGCTCAAACTGGATTTTGTCTTCAAATAATTTCGTACGTACGAATTTTTTTTATTTTAGGAAATACAAACCTAGTACAAATATTAGAACGATCAGAAACACGTTAATAAATCAATGTGCTCTAGTGGTGTCGTTAAACAAAACAAACTTTTAACATTAAGAGCCGAATTTACAAAGCCTCATTTTGACGTGCGTACCTTTAACACAATGCTTAAACGCAGATACGGTTTCGTAAATTCGGCCATTGGTATTTGGCTGGTAAAATTCTATTTAAATTGAGCTCTTATTAATAATTTACATATCTGAAAATTAGCTTTCAAAAAACAAACAAAAGAAAACCAAAATTTTCAGTATGAGCCATGGTATTGTTTAAAATATTTGAATTAATAATAAACAATCAAAATTGGTTCACGTTTGACCTTGCCCCAAGTTTTTAACTTGCAAGACCGACTACCGTAACGTGCTATTTTCGTTGGCAGTTGTTTCAATTTTAAGTTAAAGCGACATTTCAACTGCATTTCCTCTATTTAAAGAGAGCGGATCTAAAGAAAGAAACCTTGGATGATCGGACCGCCTCGGATTATTGGTGCCGCTGTAAATCGATTGGTCAAACAATGCTGTAACCTTGCTTTACTTTCAGCCGGGCGACACCTTGCTGCAAGACACGCACCGCCAACTGCTACTGGCGAACCAGTCTCGGTGGTGTGGTGGTTTACCGATCGGGTTTAAGGCTAGTAGGTACTGGGATCGCATCTGGGTACCAGCTCCCACCCAGATGGAGTTTAACGACTCAGTAGCTAAAGTCCGAACCAAATTGTTAACAACTACGATAAATTACCCTCCTACCTTTAATTACCGTTAGATTTTCCCCCAAATTGTGTCTAGACACAAATCATTAATTGTCGTTAAACATTCATTCATTCATTCATTCAAATCATTGAAAAAACACCCCATTACAGTGACACAGGATCCACATACGAGACTGTAACGATGTCACCGGTATTTACTTCGCTGAGATTGCATAGGGCAAAATACATGCAGTTTTCTATCGTCTGCCATTTTGCTTGAGGGGTGGGTCGACAAGATGTAATCTAACAACGTCGTGACATGCGCTAAGGTATAACACACCCATCATGACGTCAGGTTAATTACGTCCCATACTTAGGACGCTTCCACCCCTCTTGAAGAACATTCCACACACACAAAAAAAGCAAAATAGCAGACGGTAAAAAAAGTGCATGTATTTTGCCCTAGATGAAATCTCAGCGAAATCGATACCGGTGACATCGTTACAGTCTCGTATGTGAAATCTGTGTCACTGTAATGGTTTTTTATGTTCAGACAAAAAGTCGACAAAATCTAATTTATCGTAGTTAATAATTTGGTTCGTACTAACCACTAACAACTAACCCACAAACTCTAACCCACTGTCCTGGACAAATAAACGGTCCAGATAGCTCAGGTGTGTGTCCAGGACATCGTACTTGAACCTGAACCTTGGATGCTAAACAATTTTTAATTTGTACATTTATTCTTAGAGGAAACCCTCTACATTTGTTCAATCTTCCATCAAGGGGTCTTTTATATGCATTTTCCCTATGGACAGGACAGCACATACCACGGCCTTTGATATACCAGTCGTGGGACACTGAATGGAATGGGGGAAATCAAGTCATTGACAGAACAGCACATACCACGGCCTTTGATATACCAGTCATGGGGCACTGAATGGAATGGGGAAAATCAAGTCATTGACAGAACAGCACATACCACGGCCTTTGATATACCAGTCATGGGGCCTTGAATGGAATGGGGAAAATCAAGTCAGAGACAGGACAGCACATACCACGGCCTTTGATACCAGTCGTGAGGCACTGGATGGGACGAGCAAAAACCCAATCAAAGAATGAGTCTACCAAAGAGGATTCGATCCTGCGACTAAAAGTATCTCAGACAAGCGCTCTGTTGACTGAACTAGAGCGCAGTGATTAGGCCTAGTACTACAAGATGTCGAGGAATAATGTTTTTAATTAAAGAGACTTTTTGTGTGTGTGTGTGTGTGTGTGTTTGCTGTCATGGTAACGTAGTTCCGACTAGTATAGTAAATTGTACCGGCACTATCACCCAGTCAACATGTATTTCTGCGGATCGATCCCCGTTGGTGGGCCCATTGGGCTATTTCTCGTCACAGACAGTCCACCACGACTGGTATATCAAAGGCCGTAGTATGTGTTATCTTGTCCGTGGGATGGTGCATATAAAAAATCCCTTGTTACTAATGGAAAAATGCAGCGGGTTTTTCTCTCTATGACTGCGTCAAAATGACCATATGTTTGACATCCAATAGCCGATGATTAATAAATCAATATGCTCTAGTGGTATCGTTAAACAAAAAAAAACTGTATGTATTTCTGCGCGAATAGGGGAGGGCCGTAGCCCAGTGATAAAGCGCTCGCCTGATGTGCGGTCGGTCTCAGATCGATCCCCGTCGGTGTGCTATCCTGTCTGTGGAATGGTGCAACTCTTTTTTTTATACGTCAAAAATTACTAAATGTTTGTTATCCAATAGCCGATAATTAATAAATCAATATGCCTTAGTGGTATCTTAACCGGCCTCGATGGTGTCGTGGTTAAGCCATCGGACACAAGGGTGGTAAGTACTGGGTTCGCAGCCCCGTACCGGCTCCCACTCAGAGTTTTAACGACTCAGGGTAAATGTAAGACCACTACACCGACTTCTCCCTCATTAACCACTAACGAATAATAACTAACCCTCTGTCCTGGACAGACAGCCCAGAAAGTTGAGATGTGTGCCCAGGACAGCGTGTTTGAACCTTATTTGGATATAAGCACGAAATAAGTTGAAATGAATGAATGAATGTATGAATGAATAAATAAATACATGGCTTCTTATTAATGTCATCCTATAGATTGTACTAATGAAGTAGCTTATGAAGGAAGGAAGGAAGGAAGGAAATGTTTTATTTAACGAAGCACTCAACACATTTCATTTACGGTTATATGGCGTCAGACATATGGTTAAGGACCACACAGATATTAAGAGAGGAAACCCGTTGTCGCCACATCATGGGCTACTCTTTTTTTCGATTAGCAGCAAGAGATCTTTTATATGCACCATCCCACAGACAGGATAACACATACCACGTCCTTTGATATACCAGTCGTAGTGCACTGGCTGGAGCGAGAAATAGCCCAATGGACCCACCGACGGGGATCGATGCCAGACCGACCGCGCATCAGGCGAGTGCTTTACCACTGGCTACTTCCCGCCCCCAAAGCTACCTTATGAAAGACAAGAAGAAGAAGAAGTAGAAGAAGAAGTAGAAGTAGAAGAAGAAGAAGAAGTAGAAGAAGAAGTAGAAGAAGAAGTAGAAGTAGAAGAAGAAGAAGAAGAAGAAGAAGAAGTAGAAGAAGAAGAAGAAGTAGAAGAAGAAGAAGAAGAAGAAGAAGTAGAAAAGAAGAAGAAGAAGAAGAAGAAGAAGTAGAAGAAGAAGAAGTAGAAGTAGAAGAAGTAGTAGTAGTAGAAGAAGAAGAAGTAGAAGAAGTAGAAGAAGAAGAAGAAGTAGAAGTAGAAGAAGAAGAAGAAGTAGAAGAAGAAGAAGTAGAAGAAGAAGAAGAAGAAGAAGAAGAAGAAGAAGTAGAAGAAGAAGAAGAAGTAGAAGTAGAAGAAATAGTAGAAGAAGTAGTAGAAGAAGAAGAAGTAGAAGAAGAAGTAGCAGAAGTAGAAGAAGAAGAAGTAGAAGAAGAAGTAGAAGAAGAAGAAGTAGAAGAAGTAGTAGTAGAAGAAGGAGAAGTAGAAGAAGTAGAAGAAGAAGAAGTAGAAGTAGAAGAAGAAGTAGAAGAAGAAGTAGAAGAAGTAGAAGAAGTAGAAGAAGAAGTAGAAGAAGAAGAAGAGTAGAAGACGAAGACGAAGACGTAGAAGTAGAAGAAGAAGAAGTAGAAGTAGAAGAAGAAGAAGAAGAAGTAGAAGACGAAGAAGACGAAGACGAAGTAGTAGAAGAAGTAGAAGAAGTAGAAGTAGAAGTAGAAGAAGAAGAAGAAGAAGAAGAAGAAGACGAAGAAGAAGAAGTAGAAGACGAAGACGAAGACGAAGAAGTAGAAGTAGAAGAAGAAGAAGAAGTAGAAGAAGAAGTAGAAGTAGAAGTAGAAGAAGAAGTAGAAGAAGAAGCAGAAGAAGCAAGAAGAAGAAGTAGAAGTAGAAGTAGAAGTAGAAGAAGAAGAAGTAGAAGAAGAAGAAGTAGAAGAAGAAGAAAAAGAAGTAGAAGACGAAGAAGACGAAGACGAAGTAGTAGAAGAAGTAGAAGAAGTAGAAGTAGAAGAAGAAGAAGAAGAAGAAGAAGTAGAAGACGAAGACGAAGAAGACGAAGACGAAGACGAAGAAGAAGAAGTAGAAGACGAAGACGAAGAAGTAGAAGTAGAAGAAGAAGAAGAAGTAGAAGAAGAAGAAGTAGAAGAAGAAGAAAAAGAAGTAGAAGACGAAGAAGACGAAGACGAAGTAGTAGAAGAAGAAGAAGAAGAAGAAGGAGGAGGAGGAGGAGGAGGAGGAGGAGGAAAATAAGAAAGAAAATACATATGAAGCAAGAATTAAACAGTGGAGCAAGAACTTTAAATTGTCATTGGTGTTAAAAATGAACACAATATATCGGTAACATCATTATAAAAAAAAGGTTTCACGAAGTAATGTCTACGCCCACGCATATCAAATGCTATAAAATATGAATAAAGCTACCGTCTAAAAATACAGGTTTAATATTTAAACGTTTCGGATATATCATTCGGTCTTCCCAGTGACACACGATGACATACAATTATAAATAATGATTCATGTTAACATTAGAACGTCGTAAGTTACTTGGGAGGTCAGGGGCATGTTGGACTGTTATTTACAGAGAGAGAGAGAGAGAGAGAGAGAGAGAGAGAGAGAGAGAGAGAGAGAGAGAGAGAGAGAGAGAAGCAGGCAGGCAGGCAGGCAGGCAGGCAGGCAGGCAGGCAGGCAGGCAGAGAGAGAGAGAGAGAGAGAGAGAGAGAGAGAGAGAGAGAGAGAGAGAGTTTCACATGATTTGAGGGGGTGGAAGTTAGCTCAGTCGGTAGAGCACTCGCCTGAGGTGCTTTGATCGTAAGATCGAACCTCCACAACGGATCCATTTGAATTCTTCCATCCGACCAGTGTCTCACAGCTGGTGTATAAAAGGTCGTGGTATGTGCTTCCCTGTCTATAAAAAGACTTAAGTACATATAACACATTCCTAGCTGAAAAAACATGTAGCCGGTTTCCTTTGGAGACTACGAATCAGGGCCCATATTTTCGAAGCTATCTTAGCGCTACATAATCGTAAAACCATCGTAGGTTGTGACGTCACTACAGCACACGCCATAGTGACGTCATAGCTTACGATGATTTTACGATTTCGCAGGCTAAGATTGCTTCGAAAATGTGGGCCCAGAATTACTGACTCCCACTAGTCGATGATTAATTAATGTGCTCTAGTAATATCGGTAAAACAGATTTAAACTGTCTGGTGGGTGAAACGGAGGCGTAACGTCGCATACGTCAGTTCGAATCGAGCTGCTAAAGATTGTCAAACACAATATGGCCCCCTGTTTGATCTGGTTGTTCGGGGTCTTTTCTCTTTGTTTTCTACCTGGCTATGTTTGTCTTCCCTGAGGCGGTGTGAATAGCGTTCCTCTTTGCCAGCGAGGAAGACATGTTTCTGTTCCCTTTTCGTAAAAGACAAGTCTGGTTTTGGCTAGAAACTAATCGCGAATACTTAACTGAAATGTTAATGTCAACTAGAACTCCTAAATATGACAACATTGCTTCTGTCGCAACCTTTGCGTGCTTCGTACATTGTAAACAGCCTGTATTTACTAGATACGTATAAGGAGAGGTTCCAGCAACTTTAAAACACAGTGTACATTTTGATATTAAGTTTTAAAGGGACATTCCTGAGTTTGTTGCATTGTAAGATGTTTCCGACTATTAAAATATTTCTACGATTAAACTTTTTATTTTATTTAATTTTTTTATTGTCCCCAGAATATAAAATGGCAGTGTCAGGGTTGGGGTGCCCTGAGCTCACTGTCTCACAATATTTTTTAAATTTCATATGGTATACAGTTTTATATACATACATATAAATGGCATATAAACTTACATATTAAATTTATTTTCTTGTTTATAATATCAGTGTCTGTATATTCAATGTGTTTCTGGTCGTCTTAATATTTGTAAGAAGCCCAAACTAGATTTTGTCTTCAAATATACGAAAAACAATATTTTAGGAAATAAAATGAAATTTAACCTAGAACAAATGTTAGAACGATCAGAAAC
>NC_054710.1:10371159-10376159 GCF_016097555.1 Gigantopelta aegis
ATATTTTTAGTTGTTATTTTCGCTTGCCAATCCATTTAATTACATTTTAGTAGGCCTACTTACATTGCAGTTACTGGTATAAACAAACACATGCATAATCTGATTTGGTTTGCAATAATATGAATTATTTACTGCAAATGTTGAGTGATACATTTCTTATTCTGTTATTAAAAGTAAATTTTTTTTATCTTACTGTAGTGTAGATTACATCGTTTAAGTCACAGCATGAAGAGAATATAAAACGTTTGTGTAGCTTCTTTAGCAATTTTTTGTAAATTTTACCCCTTTCTTTTGACTTTGTCAACAGTTACACTAATGTCGGTTACAATGTCCCTCCCCGGACCTAAAATAATACTATTCTTTAGATACACAAGTATTGTTTATTATACTTTAGTCATTTGACCTTGCATAAATTATGCATATTGCAGCTAATCGGGTTTTTCATTCACCTGTCTTGATAGCAAGTCTGTGACTAGTTAGCGTCATATTTCAACATGGCCGTAGGTTCATGAATGACCCACTAAACGCTCCGGTAGTTGTTTACATCGACGGGACGTCATCTTCATTCTTTGTCATTGCAGGATTATGGACCTAGAACTGTATCATACAGATTTCGGGATGGAGAATGTGGAATTTTTCGCTAACGAGTCTAAAAAGAAGTTCTGTTCTCCCATCAGAGTGTCTAAGGTAAGACCGCTTGGTTGCGCCTCGTTTTGGTGTTGACCTTTCATTGATGAAACTACCACAGGCGTCTGTCTCATGAATGAACAAACTCGTTAGTAGGTCACATCTATCTGGTGCTTATATAGCGTAGACACTGTATTCATAATGCATGCGACTGTGTCTTGGATATATTGATCAAGTTTGTGTTTGGGAGGAAGAATCCATTTCAATTATGTTTGTATGGTTTGTCTTAAAGTTCTATTATAATAAGATGGTAACAGATGTGTGCAACAGTATCTTACAACACATTGTAACTGTTTAAAATGCATGTATATTTATCATTTAAATTCATTATATCAAACTGATTGAGTGATTCATTTTTGTTTCTGAATAAATACATCTGTACAGCTTGTCATTAAAGGGACACACCCTAGTTACAGCTAGTTAACCATTACAGCGTTGTTTTTCGCTATTATTTTCACAAATAAAATTGCACTTTACTTACATTTTATTATTTAGAATACACATTTCCATTCACCTGAAGTGCTTTTTGGTAATCCTGGTAATCCTGATGTTTGTAAAACCACGAAATGCATTTTTTGTATTTCTTAAAATGCTGCGCGCACTCGAGAAAAAACCGTTAAGCAAGCGAGGTCCAATCTATTTTTAGAGGGAATCTTCCTGTGTAAACGTCACAGACGTTGGTATACCATGTGACCGTTATCATTTTGGTTCGGTTTGTTTTCTCAAGCACGGTTCGTGTAATCAACATCCGATTTGTTGTCGTTTGCTTGTTGTTCATTTGTGAGATATTTCTTCACAGTTCGTGAACATTTTCAGTAACAATAAAGTTCAGACAAGTAAGTGTCTCAATACAAAACGTTACAAACCCTTAAAACCAATAATTTTGCTAAGTCTTACGATATCTGGAGAGGGGATACAACCAGGACAGAACAGTTGGAACATGTCCAGGAGAGGTGAAAGGAACGCACCCCAAGTCTGTGAAATTTGTTGTGACATAGGCATTGTTGTGCTTCGAGCGACATCTACTTGTGACATCAGAATACTAACTTTCAAAATTATTTCAAGCAATTGGGACATGGGGATTCCCATGGTATTTATCGATATAAAACCTGCTTTTTCACTCCATTTGATAAAAACGTGATCTAAGTGTGTTACAGGTTTGTAGATTAACCAAATTATAATTTATTTTCGCTGGATGGAACTAGAGGTGTGCGGCTTTAAAGGGACACACCCTAGTTTCTGAAAACACACGTTCGTCTAAGAAGTAATGGAAAGAAAGAAAGAAAATGTTTTATTTAACGACGCACTCAACACATTTTATTTATGGTTATATGGCATCAGACATATGGTTAAGGACCACACAGATATTCAGAGAGGAAACCTGCTGTCGCCACTTCATGGCCTATTCTTTTCGATTAGCAGCAAGGGATCTTTTATATGCACCATCCCACAGACAGGGTGGTACATACCACAGCTTTTACTATATACCAGTCGTGGTGCACTGGCTGGAACGAGAAATAGCCCAATGGGGCAATGATGGGGATTGATCCCACACCGACCGTACATCGAGCGAGCACTCTACAACTGGGCTACGTCCCACCCCAAGAAGTAATGGTTAATGAGACCTGCTCGGTCGGTTGAGTGATCGCTTGAGGTGATTGCATCAACAAGATCGAACCACCTCTGTGGATCCATTCAACTGATTTACTTTTTCTCGTTCCAACCAGTGCACCACAACTGGTCAACAGGCCATGCAGGGTTTTAGACTGCATCAAAGTGGAAGTGATCAAATACATATATACCCCAAATAATCCAGACCAAATTAAGTACAAACATGCTGACCTCAAAATATTTCACCTTGAAATCACTGAAATGTTCAGTGTTGTCTTTTCTGTGCACGGGAAGGTCGTTTTAGTTCAGTAATGTCATTAACCACTGATGGGGGAAGGGGGGGGGGGGGATTAGCTCAGTCGGTTCAGTGCTCGCTTGAGGTGATTGCGTCACAGGATCCAACCTCCACAGTGGACCCATTCAGCTTATTGGGGTTTGGCTCAACACCACTAGAGCACATTGATTTATTGATCATCAACTATTGGATGTCAAACATTTGGTAATTTGGTCTTAGAGAGAGAAAAGCCGCCACATTTTTCTATTAGTAGCGAGGGATCTTTTATATGCACCATCCCAGACAGGATAGCACATACCACAGCCTTTGATATACCAGTCGTGACGGACTGGCTGGAATGAATAATAGCCCAATGGGATTCGATCCTATACTGACAGCGCATCAGCCAAGCATTTTACTACTGGGCTGCGTCCCACCCCTGAAAATATAGGAGAAAGCCTAGTAAGCCTAGTAAGTAAGCAAACTTGTGCCAATCCTTTTGATGTTTATGCAGTAAAATATGTTTTCAGTAAAAAACCAAAAAATCCTAGGAAAAAAAAAGAGAAAAAGATTGCTTCCTACATTTTCCAAACCAATACTTAATTGAAACTGTTAATGTGGTATAAAAATAGAAATCTGTCATCTTGGATTTTGGAAAGAAATGTTTTTTTTATTTAACGACGCACTCATCACATATTATTTATGGTTATATGGTTAGGGACCACACAGATATTGAAGGAGGAAACCTGCTGTTGCCACTTCATGGGCTACTCTTTTCGATTAGCAGCAAGAGATCTTTTATATGCACCATCCCACAGACAGGATAGCACATACCACGGCCTTTGATGTACCAGTCGTGGTGCACTGGCTGGAGCGAGAAATAGCCTAATGGGCCCACCGACGGGGATTGATCCCAAACTGACCGCGCATCAAGCGAGCGCTTTACCACTGGGCTATGTCTCGCCCTGGATTTTGCAGTGTTTTTGAAAACTACCGCTGGTCGCGGTTGACAAACAGCTGATGACACACAATAGACGGAGATGGAATCAACACCAACCAGTTTAAATATTGATAGGGCGTCCACATACGTGATTTTTCCACCAAAGTTTCTGGGTGATACGGCTCGTAGAATTTTAAGCTTTCGGTTTTCGAACAAGTTGATCAGTGTGCGTAATATGTGCGTGTACACGCCTGTTGTATGTTCAATGTCAATTGTGAAGTAGAAAAAAAAAAAAAACCAACGAAAAAAGAACAATATCTCCAGACTGAAAAGTCTTGCAAATTAAAGAATCTGTTTTTATTGATTTTTCAAAAAAGTATCTAAAACTCTATTCAGGATAGAAATAAAGAAGAATAGTGTGTAATCTGGATTAATCATAATCAGTGGGGAGAAGCACACATTCGTATACAGTATACGTGTACTTGTAATATTTAGAACAGTTAACTGAATTTATCACAGAGGTGCTTGAGGTCGTAGGATCGAATCAACTCAGTGGATCCATTCAATTTATTTATTTTTATTCTCGTTCCAAACTAGTGCATCACAACTGGTCAAAAGACGTGGTATGTGCTTTTCTTTCTGTGGGAAAGTGCACATACTTGCTACTAATGGAAAAATGTAGCAGGTTTCCTCTGATGACTATGCGTCAGAATTACCAAATGTTTGACATCCAATAGCCGATGATTAATTGTGCTCTAGTTATGTTGTTAAATAAAACAAACTTCTCTTCTTTTTTAATCACAGATATTGAGGGGTGGATGTCTTCTTCTTTTTTTACCTACTCACCTCCAGCCACAGCAGGGCTCGAATTTAAGAATTTGTCACCCACAGCATTTTTTATTTAAAAACGGCTCATTGACGGCAGTTATGGCCCCGTCTACATCAGTTTTTTTTTTAAAGTGACTTTTACAGGAAATAAACATGACTGAAACGTTATTTAGTTACATGTAAACATATTTTAAATATACAAATGCCAAATACTGGCAGATACAGTAAACCAGATCTGTTCGTTTGGCTATATTTGAGGAGTTTTACCCATGGCAGTAATTTTTAGCCAGTGGCACAGAAATGTCGTCAGTGATGCCCTTGCCCCAAAATAAGATTGAATTTAAACCATAATGAATCCATAGAGAACATATACACAGACCTAGCAGATATAAACTAATCATTATTGATGGTTCATATTGAGAGGTTGTTGATATTGGGAGATTGTTTATATTGAGAGGTTGTTGATATTTAGAAATTGTTGATATTGAGAGGTTGATATTGAAAGATTGTTGATATTGAGAAATTGTTGATATTAAGAGGTTGTTATTTAGAAATTGTTGATATTGAGAGGTTGTTGATATTTAGAGATGGTTGATATTGAGGTTGTTGATATTTAGAGATTGTTGATATTGAGGTTGTTGATATTTAGAGATTGTTGAT
>NC_054710.1:10378659-10586159 GCF_016097555.1 Gigantopelta aegis
GGTCTTTACAGGGACATATCCTAGTTTTTAAACACTAAGACATATATTTGGCTATTAGAGCCGTTTTTGATAACTGAAATCATACTTTATTTAGATTTTATTGTTTAGATTATCCATTTCCGTACATTCGAAGTGTTTTTAGTCATCCTGGTGCTTTTAATATCACAAAATGCAGTTATCATATTTTTAAAAACCACCTGCGTCTGCGAAGTAACAAGTTTTAGTCTATTTTTAGAGGGTATTTCACCATTTCAAAGTCACAGACTCATGTTTCACTCAATTGTAACTTTATCCAAATGTTTTACAGTTTTGTTGACTTAACTAGACTTAGTGTGCTGAAACTAGGGTCTGTCCCTTTAAATGCATATTGTCACAGACCATTGACCTATTGTTACAGGCCACTGACCTATTGTCACAGGCCACTGACCTATTGTCACAGACCACTGACCTATTGTCACAGGCCACTGACCTATTGTCACAGGCCACTGACCTATTGTCACAGACCACTGACCTATTGTCACAGGCCACTGACCTATTGTCACAGGCCACTGACCTATTGTCACAGACCACTGACCTATTGTCACAGACCACTGACCTATTACATGGCCTAACAAAGTATTACTTAAAAATATATATATTTGATTTGTCCCTAAATGTACTTTATACAACCATCAGCTAACCACCATATTCCACTTATTAATGATATTTTGTAAAAATAATTGAATTATGGCAATGGTCCATAATGCAAAAACTAACATTGCTGAGAGGGTTGACATGAATTTCACTTCATCATGGTGTAGTTAAAGTGATGCAATAGCTAGATTTGGTCTGTAGAAATATATGTAATTTTGATTTATTATCCATGTTTAGAGAAATAAGGTCCTTAAATCTGTGACAGTATGCCTTTAAGCATCGTAAATGTAGTTAAACACATGCAAGTCCTAAACAGGCTTTGTAAATTCAGCCTTTTATTTTCTTTTTTTACTTCTTCTGTTTTTTTAAATTTTGATTAGCAACAGTTGTGAATAAGTTCAAAATTATTACCACTTGTTCGATATGTAACCTTCTTTTTTTTGGACTAAAAGCAGAAAATAAAGAAACATTTAATTTTAGTTAGGTTATAGATTTTTCTTTATTACTATTTTTTCATGAACTGTTTCTGTGTAGTTAAATTTAGGGTTAGGGTTGAGAAAATCATACAGTAATGATACGGGTAATTAATTTTGTCAAAAGGTTAACGTAAACAAAAAAATCTGTAAAAATATTTGGGTATGGCGCCATACCCATTTTACCCTCTGGCAGAAACTCTGATATTCATAAGCAAATGATTACATAACATTGTATTTAGTCCTACATATTCATAAGCAAGTTAATTCACAAGAGTTTTAATATGGGAAGTAATGTGTTTGATGCACATATTCGTAAACAAATGATTACATACATGATAAGAGTTACAATGTTGGTTTCCTAAGAGTTTTAATATGGGAAGTAATGTGTTTGATGCACATATTCGTAAACAAATGATTACATACATGATAAGAGTTACAATGTTGGTTTCCTAAGAGTTTTAATATGGGAAGTAATGTGTTTGATGCACATATTCGTAAACAAATGATTACATACATGATAAGAGTTACAATGTTGGTTTCCTAAGAGTTTTAATATGGGAAGTAATGTGTTTGATGCACATATTCGTAAACAAATGATTACATACATGATGAAAGTCATACAATATTGGTTTCATAAGACTTTTGGGTGGGGACCGTATTGTTATGTTTAAAAGGTTTTAAGCTCTTTTCGGGCTCGGAAAATCAATTCATCTTGACCTCGTTTCTTGTGCTCAACGATTTTAAACTCATTCCGCCTAAAACAAGCAAGGCGTTTTCGGAACTTGTTGTCTTGTGTTGCATCCAGATATTTAGAGAGTAAACAGTTCTATAGGACAAGGTCAAAATGGGGAGAAAAATGTCTTGTAGCCAAGGTGGCAGACCTTGTTGAATTTTTTACAGTTACGGTGAAATTGTCGACATTTAAAAAAAAAAAAATGTTGCCACTTTTGAAAACATACTAAAAAAATTTTTAAAATAAAATGGCAATATTTAGGGAATGGGTGATTAAAAAAGACAAGAAAAAAGAATAGAAATTGTGATATTTATTCACCCAAGTAAAGAATGTCGACATTTATAAAAAAAAAAATTGCCTCTTTTGAAAACATACTAAAAAATTATTAATAAAATAGCAATATTTAGGGAATGGTGATTAAAAAAGAAAAGAAAAGAAATAACAATATTTATTTACCTGAGTAAAGAATGTCATCTGTTCACGGAGTTTGAAATATTTTCTTGATTGTTTTTATCCTAAAATACATAAACATGTACTGAATTCTTCTGAAGCTGGTGGAAAGATTAGCAAAAGAATATAAAAATATAGAGCCTAATTTTCAAAGACAGTTTTTATTTTACACGAATGTAACTGCAGACATTTACATGAGTCATGTAAGTCATAAATTTGGCCTTTTGTGTTTTGTAGGATAAAATAATCAGGCATAGTGTTGATGTTTTATAGAATCTAGGAAAAAAGTCACAGGTAAAAAAAGTCACAGAAAAAAAGTCGCAAGAAAAAAGTCACAATTTTTAATAGAAAACAACATATTAGGAAATGAAAGATTTTGTCAATGTTCTTTATTGGTGGTTTAAATGGATGTTCCAACCGATTCTAGAACAAAAAAACACTACAAATTCACCCTAATCAATAAGCTGAACAAGAGCATACTGTCCTGCTACTTTCTTTTAATTCAGTAATCTGCGAACTCGTACATATTGATATATAAAAAATTAATTTTTTTTTCCTGTGATTTTTTTGCATATACTAAATTGTGACTTTTTTTTCTGTGACTTTTTTCCTATGACTTTTTTTCCAGTCACCATTTTACAGTGATAGAAATAAACAAAAATTTTCACTAGTGCTCCAGACAGATATCTACAAATGTACTTGTCTGGCAATATTTTCACTTGTCCAATAATATGGTTTGTTTTACTAAAGTACAAAGATGGTGCTTTTTTAATTGCTATAAATGAAACCAAATTTTTTACTTGTCCACTGGACAACCATTACGGTACATTTTGCTTGTCCGATCAGATTTTCACTTGTCAGGACAAACGGACAAGTGCTTATTTCTAACACTGTTTTACGCACATCGCTTCCCATGGTCGACTTAATCTCTGAGGCTTTTAATGACAATAAGATTGATAAGCATAACAAAAGGATTTGTAATCTGGAGTGACCACTGCAGTTTCTCAGTATTTAATGGGCCGGTGATGTGCGACACCTTGGTCCATCTGTTTGCTGAACCGTGACGATGTCATTTTCTCCTCAGTCACAGCTGGTAACAGGGATTTGTCGAAGGTGTGAGGAGATTGGTTTTATGTGAAACAAATTGTTTTTGTTGTTGACGGGGTTATGTAATGTTGGTACCGCGACTGCGTGGTTGACTTATTAATGTGATTACAGAAAATTTTCTTAATTAATTAGTGCAATTTGGGGAGATTTGTTTGCTAACAGTTGTGCCTTGTAGCAGTTGTTTTTTCAGTTGTGTTGTAATGGAAATTATAAATGTGTACTAAAGAAATTTTATCATAGCCAAATATCTCTGTCTCTCTCCCTCCTTTTGTTTTTTCTCCCTGTCTGTCTCTGTCTCTCTCTCTCTCTCTCTCTCTCTCTCTCTCTCTCTCTCTCTCTCTCTCTCTCTCTCTCTCTCTCTCTCTCTCTCTCTCCTATCTGTCTCTCTCTCTCTCTCCTATCTGTCTCCCCATCTCTCTGTCCCTCCTGCTCTTTTTATATCTCTGTATCCTCTTCTTTCCTGTCTTTTTCTTTTTCTCTTTTTTTTTCTCTTGCCCCCTCCTCTCTCTCTCTCTCTTCTCTTTCCTTTTTTGTTCTCTCTTTTTCTCTCATGTCTGTCATCTCTTTCATATGACTGTTTAATTTCTGCACATGGAAGTCCATATGTATCGTTAATTGCGCACTACTTGTGAAATGAATAACAAACAGTGATTTGTGGGTATTGATTTGAACAACCCTGACACGTAAACTGCAGACACTGCGCGTAAACCGCAGTCACCGTACGGCTGTTTGACAAAGGGGAAGCAAAATATAACACTTGCAAATGTAAACATTATCAGTGTCAGTTTAGATACAATTACAATCCCTGTACATGTTAGGTGTACTTGTGCATTCTTTTCAATATAGCCCATAAGAAGTTTAGATACTTAAGAAATTAGTTTTCTTTAAAAAGTTAAGTTTGTTTTCTTTAATGAAATCACTATAGAGCACACTTAATAATTTATTATTGACTGTTGGATGTTTTTCCAAAATTACTTGACCAATTCTAACCAAATTTGGTGAGAAGGTTCTTTGGCATTTGGAGAACATTTTTTTTTATAAATTCAGTTATTCTGATGGACATGCAAGACCCAAAAGGGGAAATTAAGCCAATTAAAAAAAATCGTAAGTTAAGTTTGTTTTCATTAATGACACCACTAGAGAAATCAGTTTTAGGTTAACTTACATATCACAAGTAATCAGTTTCAGGTTAACTTGTATGTTACAGAGCAATCAGTTTCAGGTTAACTTACATGTCACAGGGCAATCTGTTTCAGGTTAACTTACATGTCACAGAGCAATCAGTTTCAGGTTAACTTGTAGGTCACAGAGCAATCAGTTTCAGGTTAACTTACATGTCACAGAGCAATCAGTTTCAGATTAACTTTCATGTCACAGAGCAATCAGTTTCAGGTTAACTTGTAGGTTACAGAGCAGTCTGTTTCAGGTTAACTTACACATCACAGAGCAATCAGTTTCAGGTTAACTTGTAGGTTACAGAGCAGTCTGTTTCAGGTTAACTTACATGTCACAGAGCAATCAGTTTCAGGTTAACTTGTAGGTCACAGAACAATCAGTTTCAGGTTAACTTACATGTCACAGAGCAATCAGTTTCAGGTTAACTTGTAGGTCACAGAACAATCAGTTTCAGGTTAACTTTCATGTCACAGAGCAATCAACTTGTAGGTCACAGAGCAATCAGTTTCAGGTTAACTTACATGTCACAGAGCAATCAGTTTCAGATTAACTTTCATGTCACAGAGCAATCAGTTTCAGGTTAACTTGTAGGTTACAGAGCAGTCTGTTTCAGGTTAACTTACACATCACAGAGCAATCAGTTTCAGGTTAACTTGTAGGTTACAGAGCAGTCTGTTTCAGGTTAACTTACATGTCACAGAGCAATCAGTTTCAGGTTAACTTGTAGGTCACAGAACAATCAGTTTCAGGTTAACTTACATGTCACAGAGCAATCAGTTTCAGATTAACTTTCATGTCACAGAGCAATCAGTTTCAGGTTAACTTGTAGGTTACAGAGCAGTCTGTTTCAGGTTAACTTACACATCACAGAGCAATCAGTTTCAGGTTAACTTACACATCACAGAACAATCAGTTTCAGGTTAACTTACATGTCACAGAGCAATCAGTTTCAGGTTAACTTACACATCACAGAGCAATCAGTTTCAGGTTAACTTACATGTCACAGAGCAATCGGTTTCAGGTTAACTTACATGTCACAGAGCAATCAGTTTCAGATTAACTTTCATGTCACAGAGCAATCAGTTTCAGGTTAACTTGTAGGTTACAGAGCAGTCTGTTTCAGGTTAACTTACACATCACAGAGCAATGAGTTTCAGGTTAACTTACACATCACAGAACAATCAGTTTCAGGTTAACTTACATGTCACAGAGCAATCAGTTTCAGGTTAACTTACACATCACAGAGCAATCAGTTTCAGGTTAACTTACATGTCACAGAGCAATCGGTTTCAGGTTAACTTACATGTCACAGAGCAATCAGTTTCAGATTAACTTTCATGTCACAGAGCAATCAGTTTCAGGTTAACTTGTAGGTTACAGAGCAGTCTGTTTCAGGTTAACTTACACATCACAGAGCAATCAGTTTCAGGTTAACTTACACATCACAGAACAATCAGTTTCAGGTTAACTTACATGTCACAGAGCAATCAGTTTCAGGTTAACTTACACATCACAGAGCAATCGGTTTCAGATTAACTATATGTTACAGAGCAATCAGTTTCAGGTTAACTATATGTTACAGAGCAATCGGTTTGAGATTAACTATATGTTACAGAGCAATCGGTTTCAGATTAACTATATGTTACAGAGCAATCAGTTTCAGGTTAACTATATGTTACAGAGCAATCGGTTTGAGATTAACTTACATGTTACAGAGCAATCGGTTTCAGATTAACTTACAATGTCACAGAGCAATCGGTTTGAGATTAACTTACATGTCACAGAGCGATCAGTTTCAGGTTAACTTACATGTCACAGAGCAATCGGTTTCAGGTTAACTTGTATGTTACAGAGCAGTCAGTTTCAGATTAACTTTTATTTTATGTCACAGAGCGATGTATTTTGTTTGTGCATATTTCATTGGATGGTATGACTGTGATGACGGGGATCATCACTATGGGGAAGGTAGTCAGATCGATATGCTATTGGTTGAACATAGCAATATGATACCAGATATCTCCCACAGTGTTCTTAATTCACAACAGATGTGTAAGATATGAAATGGCGAGAAAATTGACATTGATTATAATTATCCAGTAAAATGGGTTGGGCACAGAGATAAGACAATTAATTGTGCTTCACAATATTCATGGGTTTTGGCCCTCAGTTCATAGTGTTTTTCCTAGCTTGTTTTAGCATGGTGCAGCACCATGCCTCGATAGTCTAGTATCATCTTGCCTTAATCAGCACCATGCTGCCCTGAGGTTAAACAAGCCTTTTTCAGTAATTAATTCTAAAAATGCCTTTATAAAACACCCAAAAAGGTATTAATTAATAAAATATGCCTTTTATATCTTTTGCTATTCATTTATTAAAGCAAACACATAAATTACATTAATTTTTATTTTAATTAATTTTTGGTGTATTTTTAATGAAAAACAAGTGCCCCAAAAATGGTGAAAATGCCCCAAAAGTGTTTGTCTACCATGCCTAATTTCTAGGGAAATCACTAGTTCAGTTTTATTTTTTATTGTTTTATGGTACGTAAGCATTTTCATAGTTTGCTGGGAACTACACAGAATTTGAGAAAGGAAATCCGCTGTTGCCACTTCATGAGCTACTCTTTTCAATTAGCAGCAAAGGATCTTTTATATTCACCATCTCACAGACATGGTAGTACATACCACGGCTTTTGATATACCAGTTGTGGTGCACTGGCTGGAATGAAAAATAGACAAACGGGCCCACTGACGGGGATCGATCCCAGACTGACTGCGCATCGAGTGAGCGCTGTACCACTGGGCTACATCGCACCCCACCACCCCCCAGAAGAACGAATGCATCTTGTTGTATTTTATAGCTTTTTGTCTTTTGCAGTGGTGAAATATTTCAAATTTTTTTTCCCCTCACACTATTTACTACTACGATTATGTATCAATTATGCCAGCAGAATTCAGGATACTCCATCTAAATGTGTTTTACATTTTAGCATTCTGTTTGAATAAATTATAGTCTTGACCACCCAAGAAACATACTATGTAGTCATGTCGATAGGTCAACATTCACAGAAAACCGACCAGCATTCTGTTTGAATAAATTATAATATTGAACACCCAAGAAACATACTATGTAGTCATGTCGATAGGTCAACATTCACAGAAAACTGACCAGCATTCTGTTTGAATAAATTACAGTCTTGACCACCCAAGAAACATACTATGTAGTCATGTCGATAGGTCAACATTCACAGAAAACCGACCAGCATTCTGTTTGAATAAATTATAATCTTGACCACCCAAGAAACATACTATGTAGTCATGTCGATAGGTCAACATTCACAGAAAACCGACCAGCATTCTGTTTGAATAAATTATAATATTGAACACCCAAGAAACATACTATGTAGTCATGTCGATAGGTCAACATTCACAGAAAACCGACCAGCATTCTGTTTGAATAAATTATAATCTTGAACACCCAAGAAACATACTATGTAGTCATGTCGATAGGTCAACATTCACAGAAAACTGAACACTTTGGCAAACAGTTTTAAACTTTTACATGTGATACATGGCCTCGACAATAAAGGTCAACGGTTGGTGTTCCCACGGATACCATGGTATCAATTTGAAGGTTAACGGGCAGGTGGGGGCGGGGTCTATTCTTGTGACAGGCTGCAAGTTGGACAAACACCACCTTGCAGTGAATTTTTTTTTTAGGGGAGTGATTAATTGCTCCCCTAATTTAGATTATAGGGAGGCATTTCAGATTTTACCACATTGAG
Organism: Gigantopelta aegis; assembly: GCF_016097555.1. NCBI lineage: Eukaryota > Metazoa > Mollusca > Gastropoda > Neomphalida > Peltospiridae > Gigantopelta > Gigantopelta aegis. The sequence continues at coordinate 10,387,019 of NC_054710.1, forward strand.
TATTGATGTTTAATCTATCTTGTAGCTTTCTCGCTCCAGCCAGTGCACCAAGACTGGTACATCAAAGGCCGTGGTATGTGCTATCCTGTCTGTGGGATGGTGCATATAAAAGATCCCTTGCAGCTAATCAAAAAGAGTAGACCATGAAGTGGCAACAGCGGGTTTCCTCCCTCAATATCTGTGTGGTCCTTAACCATATGTCCGACGCCATATAACCGTAAATAAAATGTGTTGAGTGCGTCGTTAAATAAAACATTTTCTTCCTTCTTTCTTATGGCATTATTTCAAACCTTACCATTTATGCTATAGGAGTGGCATTTAGCCCAGTGGTCGGTCTAACAGGCATCGAAATAAGCATTGTGTCTGGTAACCCATTTACAGGTTACGACAAAATATAGCCTTGTAACCTATAGGTTTCCACAACTATATGAAAGTTAGAATTGAATTCCTGTTACTACTACGCGGTCGTTCTGAAATTGTAACGGTGCGTGCGAACATCGGTACGAGAAAAGTAAATTTATCTAGTGGGCGCTGCTTAAACGCCAAAATCTGCTTTGCAATTCGACAAGTGCGCACGAACATCGGTGCAATTTTGTACGAGAAAACAAAACGCGGACATAAATTCATCTAGTGGACGCTGCTTAAACGCGGAGTGACTTGCGCGCGAACATCGATGCAATTCCTGACGAGATAATGAAACGCAGAAGTCCTGAATGCATTGCCTGGTTTACGTTCGGAAACGAAACTACCGTTACCTTGAAATTTTTGTCGAGAACGAAACACCGTTCTCGACTTCTCTAACATGTGGTAACCTCCCGGTAACCTGAACGACCGTTCTCGACTTATTTTGATGCCTGTCTAGGATTGATCTCCATCAGTGGGCTATTTCTCATTCCATGGCTGGTATATCCAAAGCTGTGGTATGTGCTATCCTGTCTTTGACATGGTGCATATAAAAGATCCCTTTCTATTAATGGAAAAAAATGTAGCAGGTTTCTTCTCTAAGACTACATGTCAGAATTACCAAATGTTTAACATCCATAAATCAATATGCTCTAGTGGTGTCGTTAAACAAAATAACCTGATGAAGAAATGTAGCAGGATTCTTTTAGGACTATGTCAAAATTACCAAAATTAGCCGATAATTAATCAAATCAATGTGCTAGTGGTGTTGTTAAACAACACAAACGTTTTAAAGGGAGCTATCTCGCTCCCCATCACTCCCCTCAGACTAGCTCAAAGAGGGTAATTTCTAGCTCCCCTTAACATCTGTATTTAGATGGTATGAATATGGTCATGGCTTAAATGGCTCCCCATAATCTCGATTACGGTAGAAATTAATCATTCACCTCAATTTTTTTTTTTTTCATATCAAGGTCTGGAGTAGGCAGCGTTGATATAGAGTTCATTACCCCAGTAAGAGTCTGACAAACTCCCACCTACAACGATTTTGCCCTGTGTTATATACTTGCGGGAAAAAAAATCCTGAGCACCAAATATACTGATAGCCAGTGCCCCGCGACTGGTACCTCAAAGGCTGTGGTATGTGCTATCTTATCTGTGTTTTGGTGCATATAAAAGATCCCTTGCTACTAATGGATTTTTTGTTTTTAGCGGGTTTCCTCTCTAAGACTATATGTCAAAATTACCAACTGTTTGAAATCCAATAGCCGATGATTAATAAACCAGTGTGCTCTAGTGGTGTTGTCGTTAAAGGCATACTGTCACAGATATATTAAAGACCTTATTTCTCTAAAAATTGTTGGAAACCAAATCTAGCTATCGCATCACCTTAACTGAACCATAATGGAGTGAAATTCATGTCAACCCTCTCGGCAGTTTAGTTTTTGAATTATGGACCATTGCCATATTATTCACTTATTTTTTTTACAAAATATCCTTAATAAGTGGAGTATGGTGGTTATAAACATGGTTGAATAAAGTACATTTAGAGAAAAATCTAATTATTTTTGTTCAGGTAAAAAATATATTAGGCAATTAAATAGGTCAGTGGTCTGTGACAATATGCCTTTAAACAAAGTAAATTCATTACTGTCAAACATATACTATGTGTAATACATTCAGATGATTTTTTTTTTTTTACGTGAGTATATCTTGGTGTTTATTGCTACAGGTGACTGCTATCAGCTTGTTTGTAGATTAATATTATCACATTTCAGGTGAGATAACGATAATCTTCTTGCATTCAGGAGCAACTTTTTGTGGGGGCACGGGGGAAACCTTGACATTGCCAGTGATCTGCGGGTAATAAAGGTTTAGAAAAAAAAAAAAAAAGGATGTTGCCTAATAGTAAAGCACTCGCTCGATGTGTAGTCGGTGTGGAATCGATCCCCGTCAGTGGGCCCATTGGGCTATTTCTCATTCCAGCCAGCCAGTGCACCACGACTGGTATATCAAAGGCAGTGGTATGTACTACCCTGTCTGTGGGATGGTGCATATAAAAGATCCCTTGCTGCTAATCGAAAAGAGTGGCTCATGAAGTGGCGACAGCTGGTTTCCTCTCTCAATATCTGTGTGGTCCTTAACCATATGTCTGACGCCATATAACTGTAAATAAAATGTGTTGAGTGCTTCGTTAAATAAAACATTTCCTTCCTTCCTTCCTTCCTTCCTTCCTTCCAGGAGCAACTTTGCCCACTTTCAAATGGGAAAGAAATATTGTTTTAATGAACAGAGGTATGGTGGGGTGTGTGGGTATGTTGCTTTCTAAAATTGGGATGATCAAGACGAGGGGTGGGGGGTTGAGGAAACGGAACTATGTAAGAGATTGTGGTTCTGTTTTATTTCTTCCTTTCCTTGTTTTTTTGGTGGGGGTCGGGGGGGGGGGGTCGAGAGAGATATAAATGAGTTAGAGGTTGTTCATTTTTATGTTTTTACTGGCTCGCTTTTATCTCCTTTCTCTTTCTCTTTTTGTCTCTCCCTTTTTTTCTACTGTTTTTCTGTCTATCTCTGTCTGTCTGTGTCTCATTCTCTCCCTTCTCTTTACTGCTGAGTGAGTGCTCTGCAAGGCTTAATGGTTAGGTGTAAACCACTTGCACCGACCAGTGATCCATAACTGGTTCAACAAAGGCAATGGTTTGTGCTATCCTGTCTGTGGGAAGCGCAAATAAAAAGATCCCTTGCTACTAATCGGAAGAGTAGCCCATGTAGTGGCGACAGCGGGTTTCCTCTCAAAATCTGTGTGGTCCTTAACCATATGTCTCACGCCATATAACCATAAATAAAATGTGTTGAGTGCGTCGTTAAATAAAACATTTCTTTCTTTCTCTCTACTGTTTTTCTGTATCTCTGTCTGTTTGTCTCTGTCTCATTCTCTCCCTTCTCTCTACTTTTTTTCTGTCTTGCTTTGTCTCTCTCTCTCTCTCTCTCTCTATCTCTCTCTCTCTCTCTCTCTCTCTCTCTCTCTCTCTCTCTCTCTCCCTCCCTCCCTCCCTCCCTCCCTCTCTCTCTCTCTCTCTGTCACCTTTGTAATTATTGCAAAGAATGTCTTTAAAATCCTAAAAAAAAGTAATGAAAAATATCTTGAAAAGTCATAGAATTTGGTTTATATCAATGTGTATGAACTCCGTAAAGACATGCTGTAATTAAAACACACCCTTTTAGACTTGGTTTTCATTTCATATTTTAAGTTCTCTTTCTAAAGGAAGTGGCTTGTTTTCTCATGATTTACAGTGGCGTCGGAAGGTGCCAAAAACTGTGTGGGGGTGGGCACACTTTATATTTCCACACTTTTACACTATTATAAAGCAAAATATCTGAAAAGTGGGTGTGGGGGGGGGGGGGGGGGGGCACATGTCCACCTTGCCCCCACTTCCTACGCCAGTGATTTATATCAACTGTCATTGTTATAGCAGATCGTTTATCACAATTACCCAGAAAATAATAATCAGCCTTATTTTCATGTCTTTAAAAAAAAAAAGTTAAGTTTTTCTTTTTCTTTCCGGTATTTAAATTTTAGAGTAATACTTCTGGCACACCTTTATAGACTGGTTTTCATTTTATGTTTGAATTTCTATTTTTGAAGGAAGTACACATGACATTATGATATTTCCCAGAAACTGTTGCCAAGACCGAAATAAAATCGTGTGTATGGAAAGTGTCATCTTAGAAGTTCAAGATGCCATAATCTAAAAATGAATGTTTGCTTTGGTGGAACCAGGAAAAATAAATTTTTCGACGTGTCGTTTCGCTACAGACAATGCCCTCTTGTGTAGGTAAAACAACGAAGCGGTTCCACCTCGTAAATATATTTTGCTCGACAAACACGAAACACAAACAAGTGACAGTGTGTGAATATTTTTGTGGTTTGTATCTTTGTATTCCCCAAAGATTTGCAATGTCTGCATCGTCAGGCGTTAAGCGACCGTAAACAAATGAGGGTTTGTTGTACAGTAAGCACTATTTCTACCGTTCTGTTCTGCCTGGTGTGAAGCTCGTTCTGTTCTACTTAGTATTTGGAGCATGTATAGCTTTTTCATTTCGTCTTTAGATAAAGATAAAGTTTATTGCATTTAAACATTCCACATGGGAACCTGAGTGCACAAAAGTTTCAATATCAACAAACAATTAATGACTACAGGGGTTGAAATTTTTTTTTTTTTACCACTATCCAAAAGGAATAGTGAATTTCAAAAAACACTATTCCGTCTAAAAATGTACTATCCCTTCAATTATTAATGTACCACTAGTTTTCCCGACTGTTACGTCACCCTGTACAACATTGCGTAACGAACAATTGTTTATATACCAGTCTATGCTGCATACTAGCTGGGATTACAAATGAACTCACTCCAGATATTAGTCTCGATCAAAAAGACGTTTATTTTGTACCAGTAAGTGCACGAGAAAGGTCTTAGTAGTGCGAGGGTTTGAAAAAGCATAAGCGGAATAGTCGCAGGCGATTTTCGGTATTCCGTGCTTTATTTTCACTTTCATGATGGAATATTGGAAGAATTGTTTTACTATTCCGTTTCGAAATTTACTATTTGCGGAATAGCATAAAATTCGACCCCTGGACTATAGTTTTACATACATATATACATATACACATAAGTCACTACTACAATCTATTTATTATATTCTTTATGTGGCAGTGTCATCAACGTCAAGTGCAACTATAATCCATCCCACAGAGAATGCTGGTTTTCATGCTATGGAATTTACTACAACTAAATTATTTATGAGCCAATTGTTTTGTAAATTGCACACAAAAAAATAATATCTGTGTGATCCTTAACCATATGTCTGACGCCATATAACCGTAACTAAAATGTGTTGAGTGCGTCGTTAAATAAAACATTTCTTTCTTTCTTTAATGACACCACTAAGGACACTACTATAAGTTATTTATTTCTGAGCCAATTGTTTCGTAAATTCCAAACAAATATAAAAAAATTATGTTATTTCCAAAGCACTTTTACTTTTCGTCTTACGTCAAACCAAACAAATTATTTACAAAAAACATGTTCATAAAATGATTGGACGGACTATAGGCTGCAAGTTTGATGTTCTCTATGGAATTGGGGTTTTGTCTCGCATTTATGAAATGAAAAAAAAGGTAAGATGGAGTGCGTGTAATCTCTAAACAAAAGAATATGAGATCTAGGCGATCGACTTTGTTATCTCTTAAAATATCGGAATGTTAGAAACTGTTGTATGAAACAAATAGAAGCCTGCCTTGAACAGATGCAGAGTTCAGGTGTCTGGGATCGATCCCTGTCGATGGGCCCATTGGGCTATTTTTCGCTCCAGCCAGTGCACCACGACTGGTACATCAAAGGCTGTGGTATGTGCTATCCTTTCTATAGGATGGTGCATATAAAAGTTACCTTGCTGCTAATCGAAAAGAGTAGCCTATGAAGTGGCGACAGCGGATTTCCTCTCTCTATATCTGTGTGGTCTTTAACCATATGTCCGACGCCATATAACTGTAAATAAAATGTGTTGAGTGCGTCGTTAAATAAAACATTTCCTTCCTTCCTAGGCATCTGTTCAAGGATTTACGGTAGGCATAACTTATTTATCTTGTCAAGGATTTACGGTAGTTATAACTTATTTATCTTGTCAAGGATTTACGGTAGTTATAACTTATTTATCTTGTCAAGGATTTACGGTAGGCATAACTTATTTATCTTGTCAAGGATTTACGGTAGGCATAACTTATTTATCTTGTCAAGGATTTACGGTAGGCATAACTTATTTATCTGTTCAAGGATTTACGGTAGTTATAACTTATTTATCTGTTCAAGGATTTACGGTAGGCATAACTTATTTATCTGTTCAAGGATTTACGGTAGGCATAACTTATTTATCTGTTCAAGGATTTACGGTAGTTATAACTTATTTATCTGTTCAAGGATTTACGGTAGGCATAACTTATTTATCTGTTCAAGGATTTACGGTAGTTATAACTTATTTATCTGTTCAAGGATTTACGGTAGTTATAACTTATTTATCTGTTCAAGGATTTACGGTAGTTATAACTTATTTATCTTGTCAAGGATTTACGGTAGTTATAACTTATTTATCTTGTCAAGGATTTACGGTAGTTATAACTTATTTATCTTGTCAAGGATTTACAGTAGTTATAACTTATTTATCTTGTCAAGGATTTACGGTAGTTATAACTTATTTATCTTGTCAAGGATTTACGGTAGTTATAACTTATTTATCTTGTCAAGGATTTACGGTAGTTATAACTTATTTATCTGTTCAAGGATTTACGGTAGGCATAACTTATTTATCTGTTCAAGGATTTACGGTAGTTATAACTTATTTATCTGTTCAAGGATTTACGGTAGTTATAACTTATTTATCTGTTCAAGGATTTACGGTAGTTATAACTTATTTATCTTGTCAAGGATTTACGGTAGTTATAACTTATTTATCTTGTCAAGGATTTACGGTAGGCATAACTTATTTATCTGTTCAAGGATTTACGGTAGTTATAACTTATTTATCTGTTCAAGGATTTACGGTAGGCATAACTTATTTATCTGTTCAAGGATTTACGGTAGTTATAACTTATTTATCTGTTCAAGGATTTACGGTAGTTAAAACTTATTTATCTGTTTCAAGGATTTACGGTAGTTATAACTTATTTATCGTGTCAAGGATTTACGGTAGTTATAACTTATTTATCTGTTCAAGGATTTACGGTAGGCATAACTTATTTATCTGTTCAAGGATTTTACGGTAGTTATAACTTATTTTCTGTTCAAGGATTTACGGTAGTTATAAACTTATTTATCTGTTCAAGGATTTACGGTAGTTATAACTTATTTATCTTGTCAAGGATTTACGGTAGTTATAACTTATTTATCTTGTCAAGGATTTACGGTAGGCATAACTTATTTATCTGTTCAAGGATTTACGGTAGTTATAACTTATTTATCTGTTCAAGGATTTACGGTAGGCATAACTTATTTATCTGTTCAAGGATTTACGGTAGTTATAACTTATTTATCTGTTCAAGGATTTACGGTAGTTATAACTTATTTATCTGTTCAAGGATTTACGGTAGTTATAACTTATTTATCTTGTCAAGGATTTACGGTAGTTATAACTTATTTATCTTGTCAAGGATTTACGGTAGTTATAACTTATTTATCTTGTCAAGGATTTACGGTAGTTATAACTTATTTATCTTGTCAAGGATTTACGGTAGTTATAACTTATTTATCTTGTCAAGGATTTACGGTAGTTATAACTTATTTATCTTGTCAAGGATTTACGGTAGTTATAACTTATTTATCTTGTCAAGGATTTACGGTAGGCATAACTTATTTATCTTGTCAAGGATTTACGGTAGTTATAACTTATTTATCTTGTCAAGGATTTACGGTAGTTATAACTTATTTATCTGGACCGGCCTCGGTGGCGTCGTGGCAGGCCATCGGTCTACAGGCTGGTAGGTACTGGGTTCGGATCCCAGTCGAGGCATGGGATTTTTAATCCAGATACCGACTCCAAACCCTGAGTGAGTGCTCCGCAAGGCTCAATGGGTAGGTGTAAACCACTTGCACCGACCAGTGATCCATAACTGGTTCAACAAAGGCCATGGTTTGTGCTATCCTGCCTGTGGGAAGCGCAAATAAAAGATCCCTTGCTGCCTGTCGTAAAAGAGTAGCCTATGTGGCGACAGCGGGTTTCCTCTAAAAACAGTGTCAGAATGACCATATGTTTGACGTCCAATAGCCGATGATAAGATAAAAAATCAATGTGCTCTAGCGGCGTCGTTAAATAAAACAAACTTTACTTTTTTATTTATCTGGTCTTAGTGCAGCGATGGCACCAACATCACGTGCTACTAGGTTACAGGTTCGATGGTCTCTATGGAATTGAGGTTTTGTCTCGTGTTTATGCAGTGGAAAAGGCAAGATGGAGACATTACATTTCCAACGGCTGCAACGTTAACCACAGGAGTAATAGAAGATTAAAAGGTGTTTTTTTTGTTTAACGACACCACTAGAGCACATTGATTAATTAATCATCGGTTATTGGATGTGAAACATTTGGTAATTCTGACACAGTCATCAGAGGAAGCCCATTACATTTTTCCTTATGCAGCATAAAGTTTGTTTTGTTTAACGACACCACTAGAGCACAGTGATTTATTAATCATCGGTTATTGGATGTGAAACATTTGGTAATTCTGACACAGTCATCAGAGGAAGCCCATTACATTTTTCCTTATGCAGCATAAAGTTTGTTTTGTTTAACGACACCACTAGAGCACAGTGATTAATTAATCATCGGTTATTGGATGTGAAACATTTGGTAATTCTGACAGTCATCAGAGGAAGCCCACTACATTTGTTCCAATAGTCGTATATCTCAGACAGCAAATAGATTTTAATTTAATAAATACACGGACATTTTTTTAATTTTTAATTCCTATATCATTCTTGAACAAATGTCCAAATAGCCATATACACATGTATGTTAGACACCACAATAGCTTTAATTTAAAATATACTGATTATGTTTGTTGTTGAACAAACATTCCTTTCTCTTTAATCACACACCGGCCTCGGTGGCGTCGTGGTAGGCCATCGGTCTACAGGCTGGTAGGTACTGGGTTCGGATCCCAGTCGAGGCTTGGGATTTTTAATCCAGATACCGACTCCAAACCCTGAGTGAGTGCTCCGCAAGGCTCAATGGGTAGGTGTAAACCACTTGCACCGACCGGTGATCCATAACTGGTTCAACAAAGGCCATGGTTTGTGCTATCCTGCCTGTGGGAAGCGCAAATAAAAGATCCCTTGCTGCTAATCGGAAGAGTAGCCCATGTAGTGGTGACAGTGGGTTTCCTCTCAAAATCTGTGTGGTCCTTAACCATATGTCTAACGCCATATAACCGTAAATAAAATGTGTTGAGTGCGTCGTTAAATAAAACATTTCTTTCTTTCTTTCTTTAATCACACTGCCATACTAAATGTGCGACAGAAGGTTCAGGTAGGTGGATAGTATCTGGTCTTAGTGCAGCGATGGCACCAACGTCACGTGCTACTAGGTTACAGGTTTGATGCTCTCTATGGAATTGATGTTTTGTCTCGCGTTTAGGAAGTGAAAAAGGCATGGAAGGTTAAAAGGTTTTTTGTTTGTTCAACGACACCACTGGAGCACATTGATTAATTTAAAATAAACTGAGGTGTCCCTTGTGTCAAAATAGCTATATATCATTATGTTGGACACCAAATAGCTTTAATCACACTGCCGTATTAAATATGCGACAGAAGGTTCAGGTAGGTGGATAGTATAGTATGTTGTCCTCAGTGTAATTCACCTGTCAAAACATTATAACTGATAGATGGGATCCAATTATAACATCCTGGTTGCATAGCCTGAGGAAATCTCCTTAACTGCAAGTGATTTTCAGTTCAGAGTCTTCCTATTAACAGTAAATTAATCCGGCTATGGATTTCAAGACGGCCAACAAACTAATGCAGTCTTCTTAATAACTGATCATGATTTATGTTTTTACACTCAAACTGTAAAAAAAAGTTGTTTGTTTTGTTTAACGACACCACTAGAGCACATTGATTTATTAATCATTGGCTATTGGATGTCAAACACATGGTTATTTTGACATATAGTCTTAGAGAGAAAACCTGCTACATTTTTCCATTAGTAGCAAGGGATCTTTTATATGCACCACCCCACAAACAGAATAGTACATACCACGGCCTTTGATACACCAGTCATGATGCACTGGCTGGAACGAGAAATAGCCCAATGGGCCCACTGACGGGGATCGATCCTAGACCATCCTGTACCTGTATGATTTTATTATTCACCAACAGAACAACCCCACAGTAAACAAAATTCTCACTTATATCGATTATACCATTCTTGCAACCAATAAGTGGCATTTTAGAGAGTGAGAGAGAGACAGAGAGAGAGAGAGAGAGAGAGAGACTTAGAGAGAGAGAGACTTAGAGAGAGAGAGAGTGAGAGAGAGAGAGAGTGAGTGAGTGAGAGAGAGACTTAGAGAGAGAGTGAGAGAGTGACTTAGAGAGAGAGACTTAGAGAGAGAGAGAGAGAGACTTAGAGAGAGAGAGACTTAGAGAGAGAGAGAGACTTAGAGAGAGACAGAGAGAGAGAGAGAAAGAGAGAGCAATGTGGTTTAGATTTTATAGAAACAATTAATGATTAAGAAAGAAAGAAAGAAAGAAATGTTTTATTTAACGATGCACTCAACACATTTTATTTACAGTTATATGGCATCAGACACATGGTTAAGGACCACACAGATATTGAGAGAGGAAACCCGCTGTCGCCACTTCATGGGCTACTCTTTTATATACACCATCCCACAGACAGGATAATACATACCACGGCCTTTGATATACCAGTCATGGTGCACTGTCTAGAACGAGAAATAGCCTAATGGGCCCACCGATGGGGATCGATCCAAAACTAACCGTGCATCAAGCGAGTGCCTTACCACTGGGCTACATCCCGCCCTATATGAGTCAGTCTAGCTGTTTGGTGACCCCTAAAGGGTTAATGGTTAAATGGTCTCAGTGCAGTTGTAACTGCTATATCAAAGGCCATGGTATGTGCTATCCTGTCTGTGGCATATAAAAGATCCATTACTACTAATGGAAAAATGTAGCGGGTTTCCTCTCTAAGACTATATATATCAGAATTACCAAATGTTTTACATCCAATAGCCGATGTTTAATAAATCAATGTGCACTAGTGGTGTCGTTGTGGTTGTGGTCTCGGTGCAGATGTCAGATGTTCAGTTTACAGATATTATGTCATCAGTTTTGCATACGTGAGTAAGTCTAGGTGTTTGGTGACACCTAAAGGGTTAATGGTTACGTGATCTTAGTGCATTTGTGAGCTGGTCATTGTACAGATATATATTTTCGTATGTCATCAGTTTTGTGCATACGTGAGTAAGTCTAGGTGTTTGGTGACACCTAAAGGGTTAATGGTTAAGTGGGTCTCCATGCAGTTGTGAGCTGTTCAATGTAGGGATATCATACCACCGTCTTTCTTGTGGTTTGCCCCCTGTGGTACAATACCTTTTTAACAGAATGCGACATCGACATACTTGTAAGCCTATTCAGTTGCCATGATTCATTCATTCGACCTCAACTTTTATGAATGGGATATCTTTAAAAAGAAAAAAAAAAAATTAAAGGGAGGAGGAAAAAAGCAGGTTATTTTGACATGCGTTATTTTGACATGCGTTATTTTGCAGTTAAAATATTTCCTCCTTTTGCTGTTCGGGAAAAAAAGAAGTTTGTTTTGTGTAACGATACCACTAGAGCACATTGATTTATTAATGATGGGCTATTTTTAAAGATTGTTTTGTTTAACGACACGACTAGAGACAATATATAAGTTATTTATTTCTGAGCCGATTGTTTCTTAAATTCCACACAAATATAGCTTTATTTATTATTTCCAAAACACATTTACTTTTCTTCTTATGTCAAACCAAACTGAAATTATTTACAAAAAATTTTTTTGGTAGTAGAATGGGACACACTATAGAGTGTTTTTTGTCATAATTATCAAATGTTGACATCCAATTACTCTATCATCTATCTGTCTATCTGTCTATCTGCCTATCCATCTATCCATCTATCTATCTATTATTATTATTATTTTGTTATATATTTTTCTCCATTTTTTCTATCCCTCTGTCTATCTGTCTCTCTGTCTCTCTCTCTCTCTCTCTCTCAGTCTCTCTCTCTCTCTCTCTCTCTCTCTCTCTCTCTCTCTCTCTCTCTCTCTCTCTCTCTCTCTCTCTCTCTCTCTCTCTCCTCCCTCTCTCCCTCCCTCCCCTCTCTCTCTCTCTCTCTCTCTCTCTCTCTCTCTCTCTCTCTCTCTCTCTCTCTCTCTCTCTCTCTCTCTCTCTCTCTCTCTCTCTCCCTCCCTCCTCCCCCCCTCCCCCTCTCTCTCTCTCTCTCTCTCTCTCTCTCTCTCTCTCTCTCTCTCTCTCTCTCTCTCTCTCTCTCTCTCTCTCTCTCTCTCTATTTATTTATTATTATTTTGTTATTATATATTTTTCTACAAAAATGTGTTTTGTTCATGTACATGTACATTGTTAGCAAGTGGGTGTCTTTAAGAAAAGTCAGCATTGTGTATTCTTTTGAAACATTGTTAATAACTAGTGGTTATAAAAAGCTCCCTGTTCGTGAAATCCTTTGTTGTGAATTATGCATGCCGTTAGTCATGTGAGTCTAGCTATATCAGTTTTTATGGCTGTCAAAAAAAAGAAAGAAAATCCCACTTTTCAGGCCAACATATCCCTCAAGATGTGGGGTTTTGTAAAGAACTCCGATAAGCATCCATCTCAATGGGATATTTTACTAGCAGGCTTTTGTGTCAGGTAGCCACAGCCATGGTAACATGGTACGTTTTATCTGACTGCAACCTGTTGGCCTGCTGCTAGTTGGGGCATGTGTAACCATGGCGATGACCTTTCAAGTAGGTCAACCCGCTCCCACTCTGCTTCATTCATAAATTGTGTTATCTGCTGCTAGTTGTGAATGATCCAGGAGTTTGTCCTCAATTTTTGTGGTTTTCACGTGTGAGGCTCCCTAGGGTAAGCTGGGGTGATGGAGGCGTCTTCTCCAGGGTGAGCTGGGGCAGTGGAGGCGTCTTCTCCAGGGTGAACTGGGGCGATGGAGGCCTCTTCTCCAGGGTGAGACGAAATGAAACTGGTGTAACTTTGAATATTTTTGGACCTGTTACGTGTGTGTGTGTATGTGTGTGTGTGTGTGTGTGTGTGTGTGTGTGCCAACCTGTCTAAGCCAGGCTCCCTTCCTGTCAATTTGTGAACAGTAAGGGATAAATTGTTCCCCCTGCCCCACCCCATAGTTTAATTTTTGTTTGTTATATTTGGGGTGGTGTTAATCCAACCAAATACCCATTCATTTCTACTCACCCTAAATCAATCTATCTGTCCATCCATCCATCCATCCATCCATCCATCCATCCATTCAAGGATGTATCTCTGCACAAATAGAGTCCAAATGATATTTTAATGTCAGGTGTTTCCTCTACTGGAGGACCATCACTCAGTGGATCAACAGTTAAAGTTTGTTTCTCATTCCAGCCAGTGCACCACAACTGGTATATCAAAGGCCATGGTATGTGCTATCCTGTCTGTGAGATGGTGACTATAAAAGACTGTCAGAATTACCAAATGTTTGATATCCAGTAGCTAATGTATTTTAATGGTGTCATTTAAACAAAACAGGGGGCGGGACATAACCCCTTGGAACAGCGCTTGCTCGATGCGCGGTCGGTGTGGGATCGATCCCCGTCAGTGGGCCCATTGGGCTATTTCTTGCTCCAGCCGTGCACCACGACTGGTATATCAAAGGTCGTGGTATGTACTACCCTGTCTGTGGGATGGTGCATATAAAAGATCCCTTGCTGCTAATCGAAAAGAGTAGCCCATGAAGTGGTGACAGCGGGTTTCCTCTCTCAATATATGTGTGGTCCTTAACCATATGTCTGACGCCATATAACTGTAATTAAAATGTGCTGAGTGTGTGGTTTAATAAAAATTTCCTACCTTCCTTTTCCACCCCCCCATGATATGTTTTGCTGTTAAAAAGTGACCCTGTGGAGCCTCGTGAACTGGGAGGGTAGATTAAAATCTGACAGCCTCAGGGGCCTCTGCTGGAGTTGTGTGCAGTGACTGGTTTTATACCTCCTTGTCGCAAGAAGTAATGTCACTTGGCGTGGCGGTGTGTATTCCTCTGCAGTATTTCTTTCTCCCGGCAGTTCTGCATGTAAATCATTAATATCACTTTAAAGTGGCGTAGGAAGGTGCCAAAAAGTGTGTGTGTGTGTGTGTGTGTGTGTGTGGCATATACCCACTCTTAGCGCCCCCCCCCCCCCCCCCCCTCCCCGCTTCCTACACCAGCGCACAAGTTTAATTGTTGCACACTTACTTAGGTGCCATGTATAATGCTGTTAAAAGATCGTGTACATTTTTCTTTCACGACAACTTTATTAATGTAAAGCCTAAAAAAACAGATTGGGGGGGTGGGAGGGTGTTACAGGGTCTTAATCTACAAGTAGCTTTGTCATTTATAATGTTGTACAGAGATTAAAGTACTTAGAAAGGTTTTTTTGTTTTATTAACTTTGTGTGGGTGTTACAGGGTCTTAATCTACAAGTAGCTTTGTCATTTATAATGTTGTACAGAGATTAAAGTACTTAGAAAAGGTTTTTCTTTTTTTTTCACAACTTTATTAATGTAAAGCCAAAGAAACAGATTGGGGGGGTGGGGTGGGGAGGGTGTGTGTTACAGGGTCTTACTCTACAAGTAACTTTGTACAGAGATTAAAGTAGATTTATTAATGTAAAGCCTAAGAAACAGATTCGGGGGGGGGGGGGTGTTACAGGGTCTTATTCTGCAAGCTGCTGATATAGTGTTGTTTAGAGATTACAGAAATTAAAATACTTAGAAAGGTGGGGTTTTTTTTTTTCATGACAGCTTTATTAACGTAAAACCTAGAAAACAGATTTGGGAGGAGAAAGGTGGGTGGGTGGGGTGTGTGTGTGTGTGTGTGTGTGTGTTATTCAACAAGATTTATTTTGTTTCATTGTGTAATGCTGTGGAAGATTGTTTGTTTTTGTTTAACGACACCACTAGAGCACATTGATTAATTAATCATCGTCTATTGGATGTCAACCATTTGCTAATTCTGACTCGTAGTCATCAGAGGAAACCCGCAACATTTTTCCTAATGCAGCAAGGGATTTTTTATATGCACTTTCCCACAGACAGAAAAGCATATACCACGGCCTTTGTCCAGTTGTGGTGCACTGGATGGAACAAGAAAAAAACCCAGTCAGCAACGCAAGCACCTCAAGCGTGTACTCAACCGACTGAGCTAAATCTCGCCCGTTGCATCCTGTAATAAAAGTAATTAGAAAGGTTTTTCTTTGTTCACAACTTATTAACGTAAAACCTACAGTGCAGTTTGTGGGAGGAGAGAAGTAATATGTGTGGGGGGGGGGGGGGGGGGGGGGGAGAGAGGAGGTATTGCAGGATACTATCTTTTTTTTTCTTTTTTTTCATGACAACTTTGTTAATTATAATGTAAACCCTACAACAGAGGTTGAGGGGTGGGAGGGGGCTGGGGCTTTAATATTGTGAAATTATAGTACTTTTTTAACATATATATATATATATAAAGTTAAAGTTCGTTTTTGTTTAACGACACCACTAAAACACATTGATTAGTGTCAAAGATTTGATAATTTTTAGATATAGTCTTTAGAGAGGAAACCTGCTACATTTCCCCATTAATAGCATGGAATCTGTTATATGCACCATCCTACAGACAGGATAGCACATACCACAGCCTTTGATATATCAGTCCTGCAGGGTGCACTGGCTACAATCCAATGAGGCACCCGACGGGGGATCAATCCTAAACCGACTGCGCACCAAGCGATCTTTTTATCACTGGGCGGCCTACTACAGCTACTACATACCACAGCCTTTAATATACCAGTCGTGGTGCACTGGCACTGGCAGACAAACGGGGGGTCGATTCAAGACCAACCGCACACCAGGCGAGGGCTTTACCACTAGGCTACTTTCTGACTCTATATTAAATCTAGATGCGAGGGTAACATGAAACATTACCCATGTGACATATCAGCCTTGTTTTTTCTGTCTGTCGTCTGACAGTGGTTGACAAATAAATTTATCATCCGTGACACAAACTTCTATTATGGGCCGGCATAAGCTTTCAGTCCAGAAAGTTGACTGGATCCACCGTCCATCTGTAAAGTCTGTTTACTGTTATTATTAAAAATACTGTTACAATTTCTTAAAGGCATATTGTCACAGACCACTGACCTATGAAATGGCCTAACATAGTATTACCTGAAAAAATATATATTGGATCTGTCCCTAAATGTACTTTATTCAACCATCTATGTAACCACCATATTCCATTTATTAATGATATTTGGTACAAATAATTGAATTATGGCAATGGTCCATAATTAAAAAACTAAAATTGTGGAGAGGGTTGACATGGATTTCACTCCATCATGGTTCATTTAAAGTGATACGATAGCTAGATTTGGTTTCCAAAAGTTAATGTAATATTCATTTATTATCTATTTTTAGAGAAATAAGGTCCTTAAATCCGTGACAGTATGCCTTTAATACTACAAGTTGCATACTATTATTTTAAATATTACTAAAAATCGTGCATACACAGATTTGGGACACGGAGAAATGCAATAAATTGTTGCAAATCAGGCAAACATATTTTTAGAAATATGTCACTTTACTAGTAGGCGCACATAAATTAGTACTGTAGGAAGTCACCATATTTAGCAGCCCTACACACACTATAAATAGTAGTGTAATTCATCGAGGTGAGAACACCCGAGTCAGCAAAATTATAGCAGAGAATTTAAACTTTTTAAATGCCAGCTGAAGTTGATTAAAAAGTGCCATTTTGATAGTCACAGATCTTAAAGCTGCAATGTCTAGTTTATTTTTAGTATTTGAGAATTTAAAATAGATAATCAATTTATTGATTTTCATGATGGAATGATAAAGTTAAAGTTTGTTTGTTTTGTTTAACGACACCACTAGAGCACATTGATTAACTAATCATCGGATATTAGATGTTAAACGTTTGGACTCGTAATCATCAGAGAAAACCCACTACATTTTTCCTAATGGCATGCATCAAGGGATCGTTTATATGCACTTTCCCACAGACAGGACAGCACATACCACATCCTTTCACCAGCTGTGGTGCACTGATTGGAACGAGAGAAAAAACTGAATCAGTTGAATGGATCTACTGATGAAAGGAATGTTTTATTTGATGAAGCACTCAACACATTTTTAATTACAGTTATATGGCATATGGTTAAGGACCACACAAGTAATAAGAGAAGAAACCAGCTGCTGTCGTGCAATGGGCTATACTCTTTCCAATTAGCAGCAAGGTATCTTTTATATATGCACCACAATCCTTGTTACACCAGTTGTGGAGCACTGGATGGAACAAGTAACCACCGTCAGGGATTGATCCTACACTGGCCATACATCAGGCGAACACTTTACCCCAGATTTCCATGATGCACATGCAGTTCTGTGAAATTGATAATCTAGGTCACCTTCAGATACAGTTCTAGTGAAGTTAACAATGCCTGGCAGAAAGCTACAATGTAATGTGATGATGGAAAAGCTATTGTAGCTTTAATAGCTAGATGATGGAAAAAAAGAGATTGTGGCTTTAACAGCAATAACATTTAACAAAACAAAAATTGAATGAATAAGAAAGATTAATGGAAATAAAATACATGTAAAGTGCTCACATTTTTAAAATAGTTTTTATTAAATAAAACAAAAATACCCAAAACTTTGGAGATTTAGAACTAGATCGATAGTTAAAATAAATAAATGGGTTTTTCATTATATTTTTTTCTTCTAATTATTAAATATTTAAAAATACCCCAAACTCTGGAGATTTAGAACTAGATAATTCAAATACTAGTAGATTTTTTATTATTAAATATTTAAAAATACCCCAAACTCTGCAGATTTAAAACTAGATAATTCAAATAGATGTTGGATTTTTTTTATTATTAAATATTTAAAAATACCCCAAACTCTAGAGATTTAGAACTAGATAATTCAAATAGATGTGTTTTTCTTCTAATTATTAAATATTTAAAAATACCCCAAACTTTGGAGATTTAAAACTAGATAATTCAAATAGATGTGTTTTTATAATGATTAAATATTTAAAACTAACCCAAACTCTTGAGATTTAGAACTAGATAATTCAAATAGATGGGGGTTTTTAAAATTATTAAATATTTAAAAATACCCCAAACTCTGGAGTTTTAAAACTTGATAATTAAAATAGATGTTGTTTTATTATTAAATATTTAAAAATACCCCAAACTTTCTAGATTTACCACTATATAATTAAAACAAGCAGCCATCTAAATTATATTTTGAAGTGTTGTTGTTTGATTTGCTTCTGAATTTCACACAGTTTGTTCTCTGTGTGTTCCTCAGATCTGCATGCGAACACTTCTGCCATTGACTGGTACCAGCATGTGTCTGGTAATTAGGTGCACGGTCGTTTGAACGGTGTCGTGTTTTAAGAGCCGTTTCCTCCCGCGAGGCCGCACTAAATCACGATGGTGGATTTTATAATTAGTTGGACATGTAATTTTCCCCAACTCGTAGTATTTAGAGCGAGCCTCTCAATATGCTAGTCTTACAGGAGGAGTGGGTATACACTTTTAGTTTCACAGTTAAAGTCACGGTATCTCAGTACCGTGTTACCACTTACATTTCCAAAAGCTGATATGACAGAAAATGATGGTACCAGTCAAATTGTTCAATAAAGGTGGGGGGGGGGGGGGGGGCAGCATTTTAGCTCAGTTGGTTGAGTGCTCGCTTGCGTTGCAGAATCAAACGACCTTTTGGGCCCAGTGGTAAAGTGCTTGCTTGATGCGTGGTCGGTCTAGGATCGATCCCCGTCGGTGGGCCCATTAGGTTATTTCTTGTCCCAGCCAGCCCAGTGGTAAAGTGCTTGCTTGATGCGTGGTCGGTCTAGGATTGATCCCCGTCGGTGGGCCCATTATGTTATTTCTTGTCCCAGCCAGCCCAGTGGTAAAGTGCTTGCTTGATGCGTGGTCGGTCTAGGATCGATCCCCATCGGTGGGCCCATTAGGTTATTTCTTGTCCCAGCCAGCCCAGTGGTAAAGTGCTTGCTTGATGCGCGGTCGGTCTAGGATCGACTCCCATCGGTGGGCCCATTGAGCTAATTCTCATTCCAGCCAGTGCACCACGACTGGTATATCAAAGGCTGTGGTATGTACTACCCTGTCTGAGGGATGGTTCATATAAAAGATCCCTTGCTACTAATGGAAAAAAATATAGCGGGTTTCCTCTGATGATAGTATATCAAAGGCTGTGGTATGTGCCATCCTGTCTGTGGGATGGTACATATAAAACCTCACCGTGGTGCAGGGGTGTAACATTCTCTTTAAGAATGGCCAATACAGCACAAATCCCCTTGTTTTCTTCGAGATACAATTGAAATTTTGAGTAAAAGTCTGTATCTATCTGTGATATTTGTATTTTGGCACAGTTCTTTACACTGTTTTTATTTAAATCTTGAATTTTTATATTGATGTTGATCATCATTTTATTTCTTTGCATTACCATAGTTTGACACCCAATAGCCGATGTATTTTTCGTACTGGGGTGTCGTTAAACATTCATTCATTTATATAAAAAAACAAGATCCCTTGCTACAAATGGAAAAATGTATAACAGATCTGTTGTTGCTAATGGGAAAGAGTAGCCCACTGTGTGGTGGCAGCAGGTTTCCTCTCTTGTTATCTATGTGGTCCTTAGCAATATATCTGATGCACTTTTAACAGTAATTAAAATGTGTTGAGCGAGTCGTTAACTAAAACTTTCTTTTTATGATATTACATTCATCTAACATTTGGGCAGAAGATAGGTCAGTCATTTGGACACTCACCTGATGTGCTTTGGTCAAAGGCTGTGGTATGTGCTGTCCTGTCTATGGGAAAGTGCATACAAAATACCCCATGCTGCTTTGGAAATTCCTTTTCTTTCTTTTGTTACCTCCATCCCAACCATTGTCCCATGACTGGCATTACAAATGCTGTGGTATGTGCTGTCCCGTCTGTTAGAAAGTGTATATAAAAGAAGCCTTGCTGCTAATAGAAAAATGTATTGGGTTTCCTCTTTAAAAAACCCTTTTCTTTTCTCACCCCCCCCCCCCCATTCCCATCCAGTGTCCCATGACTGGCATTACAAATGCTGTGGTATGTACTGTCCCGTCTATTAGAAAGTGTATATAAAAGAAGCCTTGCCGCCGATAGAAAAATGTATTGGGTTGCCACTAAGAATACCAAATGTTTTGACATCTACTAGCCGTTGATAAATTAATTAATTAATTAATTAATTTATTTATTTATTTATTTATTTATTTATGTGCTCTAGTACTGTCATTAAACAAAACAAAAGCCTCTTGCAGAAGAAAAATAAATCTATTTAACCGACTTTTAACAGAATGTTCTCACACATGACTTATTAATAGAATTTAATTGCTGCATGCCCTGCCGTTTACTGCTAATTGCACGACCGCGCTGACACATGGACTTAATTAACCATGATGGAAAGTGGACAGCCATTGGGAAGACAGCTCATCAACGGCATGTGTGTAATTCTGCAGAAGCAAACACAACTAACCATTGCTGTGGTTAAAAGTAATTTGATAATTGGGCTGGGGAAATAATCATAATACAACAATTGTCATCCCAGTTCACGGAGACACACAGTTGATGCGTGTATTTATCAAACTGTCACGTCACTGGGCAGTTTGAACCTGTCAGGCCAGATAAACGATAAAATAGGCAGTGAACTGTGGATTCATTCCCAATTAACACTGATGGGTGGAAAGAAATAATTACATGCTGGTGGTTAGTTAGTTGGTTGGTCTTGTTTAATATGTCAGTTAACTGCTCATAGTTACAAAATGTAGTACGGGTTAACTTTTTCATCCTAGTTTGTAAGGGTGCATTTATTTCACCCTAGATTGTAAAGGTACATTTTTTTTCACCCTAGATTGTAAAGGTGCATTTTTCACCCTAGATTTTAAAGGTGCACCTTTTTAAATCCTAGTTTGTAAAGGTGCATTTTTTCACTCTCGTTTGGGTGTGTGTACATGCAAACTTTTTTTTACATTGGTTTGTGAGGGTCCATTTTTTGTTTACATTGGTTTGTGAGTGTGCATTTTTTTCATCCTAGTTTGTAAGAAAAAAGTGAAGTTTGTTTTGTTTAATGACACCACTAGAGCACATTGATTTATTAATCCATCGGCTATTGGATTTCAAACATTTGGTAATTTTGACATAGTCTTAGAGAGAAAACTAGCTACATTTTCCCCATTAGTAGCAAGGGATCTTTTATATGCATCATGCCATAGACAGGACAGCACATACCATGGCCTTTGATATACCAGTTGTGTAGTTTGTAAGAGTGCACTTTTATATCCTAGTTTGTTGGGTGCACTTTTTTTCACCCCATCTTGTAAGGGTGCTCACTTTTTCACCCTAGTCCTACAATTAATGTACAGTTTTAACAAAACATGGGTGACAGTGAAGGGTTTATTTTTGGTGCCGAGGTCATAATTTTTTATTTTTTGTTTTGAATAATTAGCAGGCTTATGTCACTTAAGATACAAATTATTAAAATCTGGCGTGCATCACAACACTTTTATAGCAAACAGCATAATACAGCAAACAGCAGAAACAAACAAGCTCTTATCAATGGATGTGAAGGTCAAGGTTATGTCAGGCGACCTTGTGAAGCTAGTGGACCAATAGGATTCGGTTTCTTATGGACATTTCTCTTTCCACTTCCTTATACACTGAGAAAGAAATATGTGAACCATAAAGAAAGATGGCAGTTACATTTATCAACTTGAATGACATAACTATTAAAAAAACCCACTTGTTTTTTGGAAACCAGAGGTGGACTCCCAGACATTGTTTAAATCACGGTTGTGGCAGACGGAAGATTTTTCTTGTCACTATGGGCGAAAACTAAGACACAGGGATGGATGATTAATGAGGCCAGTGCAGATTGTTAATCAACACAGTTATCCAAATCACGAGTCTGTGTGATTGTGAAAAATTATTTTTATTATTATTATTTAAAAAAATTTAAAATTTAATCTACAATTTTGGCATGAGTTCAACCCGTACCCCCCTTTCAATGGTTAGGGTAGTTTTAGGGATATGGTTAGGGTTAGTCTTTAGAGCCTTTGATATAGAGGGGTATGGGTCGAACTCTTACTACAATGTTGTTGCACACCACCATTTTCCCGCAGTCACTGACGGTACATTTTTAGACAAAATTTTGAATTTCAAAAACCTTTATTTTGGTTACTTTTGTATTCAGCCACATCTTGCGCAGTGGTAAAGCACCCACCTGATACCCAGTCGGTCTGGGATCAATCCTCATCGGTGGTGGGCCCATTGAGCTATTACTCGTTTCAGCCAGTTCACCACAAATTGTATATCAAACACCGTCGTATGTGCTCTCCTGTGTGTGGGATGGAGCATATAAAAAACCTTGCCACTAATGGGAAAAAAAACAAAATCCTTCTGTGTGTGTGTCTGAATCTGTCCGTCCGTCTGTCCCACATATAGTTTTCTGGATGTTTTTCGGCAATACCTTGAGATGTTGAAATTTTGTGTATAGCCTTATGATATACTGTTACAGATCAAATTTGACTTTCATGGTGATTTAGCCATTTTACACAGTTATGGCCCTTGAACATAGGAGATATGAAAATCTGTTTTCAGGAGAAAAAAATTCCCACAATGCCTCAAAATTATGAGTTGAAATTAAGTGTATTGCTTTATAATGTTCTGTTGTAGATCACATTTAACTTTCAGTGTAATTTACCCCTTTTTTGCAGAGTTATGGCCCTTCGATGTAGGAAATACAAAATTTGTTTCCCCCTCCCCACCCCCACCTCCCCTCCCACTCATGTAGGGGACATGTATTGCTTTAGCAGTACTCTCAGAATGCTTGTTTTATTAGCAGTATTTGTATGGGATTCCAGCCGGGATTTCAGCTGGGATTTTAACCGGGATTTCAGCTGGGATTTCAGCCAGAAAGAAACATGGAAATAGGACTAGTGAGTATTGATTCAGTCTGTGTAAACTGAAGGATCAACCAAACGGCAGACAGGGGGTGATGACAAACTTGATTAATGTCCAAAGCAATACTCGCCGACTGATATAAACATAACAAGTGGAGGAATATTTGTTTAACAACATATGGTATCTTGAGAGAGAGAGAGAGAGAGAGAGAGAGAGAGAGAGAGAGAGGGGGAGGGAGGGAGGGAGAGAGAGAGAGAGAGCGAGGAAGCGAGGGAGGGAGGGAGGGAGGGAGAGAGAGAGAGAGAGAGAGAGAGATATATAGAGAGAGAGAGAGAGAGAGAGAGAGAGAGTGTGAGTGAGTGACTACTATAACTGAATTAACCATTTCCAACAATGTATATAAATAAAATATGTATTGCATTAGACAATATGATATATATATATATATACAATATGTATTACATGAGCCTGAGTTCACCAGCCTTGTATATAAATAAAACTAGCATTATATCAGACCATGGTAACGGAGTTAAATAAAACTAGCATTATATCAGACCATGGTAACGGAGTTAAATAAAACTAGCATTATATCAGACCATGGTAACAGAGTTAAATAAAACTAGCATTATATCAGACCATGGTAACGGAGTTAAATAAAACTAGCATTATATCAGACCATGGTAACGGAGTTAAATAAAACTAGCATTATATCAGACCATGTTAACAGAGTTAAATAAAACATACATTGCATCAAACCGTGATAACTGAATTGACCATTACCAGCCATGTATGTAAAATAAAATATGTATTACATCAAACCGTCATAACTAAGTTGACCATTACCAGCCATGTATGTAAATAAAATATGTATTGCATCAAACCGTGATTAACTGGATTGACCATTGGGACAAAGTAAGTTATAATCAAGGGTGCGCATTATTAACCAAAGCTGTCTGCATTGTTTAGCGAAAGTTGAGCAAAAATTAACTTGATTTAGAGTTGAGCCGTCTGGCTAATGGCATCATCAGTGCAACTTCAAACATGCTGTCAGTGTCTTTGTAAACAATGCTCCCAACTCCACAGGCTGTTTATGCAAGTAACATTGTACAGCTTCCATATTTCACCATCTTGGACATGGATTTCACTTCCTAAACAGTATATACATGCCTCTATCCACCAGGGTTCAGGCATGTCTCCCCCCCCCCTCCCCTCCTATCCCTGGCAAGGCCAGCAATTTGACTGGGGAGGGGAAGATCATCTTGGAGACCCTAAGCAGGATTTTATAATGTAAGAGGTCCAACAAGGGAAGTAATTTAATTTCTTAAAATGTTCTCTTGTTCTAGAAGAAAGAAAAGGAACAAGGAAGGAAGGAAATGTTTTATTTAACTCTTTGAGGCCTGGTGGCCATTTTGAATTCCAGCCCTAGGCAGTTTTACCTGCTGGTGCCCTAAAGCATAAACACAGATTTCATGCACTGCAGCAAAAATAACTCTTTAACTTAATCAATAAACAAATCTGCATCAAATTTTGTCAGCTATTTAATTATGTGCAATTAATGAAGAACATATATTATTTTATATGATGTAATTGTAAAAAAGTAGTTTAATTGTCTATAAATAACAGAAATAAACAAAAGTTTTAATAAACGTTACTGGTAATTGTCAGGAAGTTCTGATTGATTTTGGGGTTTTTCACTGAAACAATGCTGGAAATCTAGCTTTGTGGTATTGCTTGAAACATCCAACACACAGGTTCACATTGCACTGTTCACAGCCTGTGGCTGGCTCACGTGGAATGCCTTGTGTACTGCCTTGTTTACATGTCCGTTTTTTACCCAGCACAACAGGCCAGTGTAAGAGTCCTACCGATATCTTCCGTCTATTTCGAAAATGTGACAATGGTATGTCGTCACTATCGCTACTTAAGTCTACATCCGAATTACTGTTATTTAAATCGAGTATGTCATCGTTCGTGAAACCTTCAAATTCCGAAATACTATCATCAGAATTGAGAAATACGTTGTCGTCCATTTTGTTAAAAGCCGAACAAAGCCACAAGGTGCATGAACAAACCCAGCTGTAAGACTACTTTTTATTGGTCACTGGATTAATCTTCTACAAGCTGATAATGAAAACTTCTAATTATATTAGCCAATGACGTCTCGTTTTACATGTACAGTCGGCCACGCCTCCAGTCGGCATTCGATAATAGCTACTGCTTGTAAACCACGCGTACAGGCGGGACTCGACATTTCGCGCAAATTAACATCACGATGTGAGTCGGGATTCGGTCCCAAAGAGTTAATGACGCACTCAATACATTTTATTTACGCTTATATGGTTAAGGACCACACAGCTATTGAGAGAGGAAACCCGCTGTAGCTACTTAGTGGGCTACTCTTTTTGATTAGCAGCAAAGGATCTTTTATAAGCACCATCCCACAGACAGGATAACACATACCATGGCCTTTGATATACCAGTCGTGGTGCACTGGCTGGAGTGAGAAATAGCCCAATGGGCATAAGAAATTTTTATAACCTGAAAAGTTTCACAAGGGAAGTAATTTAATTTATTAAAATGTTCTCTTATTCTAGAAGGAAAGAAAAAAGAATATAAACGTTTAATAACACTTAAAAATATTAAAATTTTCTATAACCTGAAATGTTTTGCAAGGGAAGTAATTTACTTTGTTAAAATGTTCTCTTATTCTAGAAGGAAAGAAAAAAGAATGTATTGTTTAATAACACCTGAAAATATAGAAATTTTGATAACCTAAAAAGTTCTGCAAGGGAGGTAATGAATTAAAAATATTTCCTTTTTCTGTTATAAAGGGAAAGTAACGAATGTTTAAGGTGCCTGAACCTTAATTAGATATATAGGCATGTTAATATGGTATCCTATCTTAATATTTATGTTTTTATTATAATTTTCTAATGTGAGAGGTCTTAAAAGGGAAGTAATGTTTTGTTTTTTTAAATATTCTCTTATTTTTTTTATAAAGAAAAAGTAATGAATATTTGTGTTTTTATCAGAATATTCTAATGTAAGAGGTCTTCCAAGGGAGGCTATTAAATTTTTGTAATATTCTCTTATTCTGAGGTGCTGGGGTCAAAGGATCGAAACCCTGCATGGGACATATTCTCTGATTGGTCTTGTTCCCATCCCACCGAGTCCCACAACTGGTGTGTGCTATTCTGCCCATGAAAAAATGCATATAAAAGTTCCCTTGTTAATAGAAAATCGCAGTCAATGGGCCACTTGAGCTGATGCGCAGTCGATGTGGGATCGATCCCCGCCAGTGGGCCACTTGAGCTATTTCTCATTCCAACTAGTGCACCATGACTGGTATATCAAAGGCCATGGTGCATGCTATCCTGTCTGTGGGATAATGCATGTAAAAGATCCCTTGCTACTAATGGAAAAAATATAGCAGGTTTCCTCTCCAAGACTGACTGGGTGTTTTCACATTCCAACCAGTGTATCCACAACTGGTGTATCAAGGGCCACGGTGTCTGCTATCCTGTCTGTGGGATGGTGCATATAAAAGACTCCTTGCTAATAATGGAAAAATGTAGCAGGTTTCCTCTCTAAGACTGACTGGGTGTTTTCACATTCTGACCAGTGTACCACAACTGGTGTATCAAGGGCCACGGTGTGTGCTATCCTGTCTGTGGGATGATGCATGTAAAAGACTCCTTGCTAATAATGGAAAAATGTAGCAGATTTCCTCTTAAGACTATGAGTCAGAATTACCAAATGTTTTACATCGAGTAGCTGATGGTTAATTAATCAATGTGCTCTAGTGGTATCGTTAAACAAAACAAACTTTAATTTGAATGTTTCCGTTTGAGACTTGCTCTGCTGGCATCAAATAAGGTGGAGAGTGGGTTGGGGGGATATTTTATTTTTGGGTGGGTGGGTGGCGGTCTAGATACAGGTCAGATATAAGATGTCTTTCTTTTGTAAGTGTTCAATACTATTTTGACATTTCCCAATCAGGGCCTCTTTCAGTGTTTGCCAGATGTGAATCTTGGGGATCTGATTGACAGCTGAAGGTGGGGGAGTGATTTCAGACTGCTGCTGCTATATTTAGCAGGGCAGGTGGGGGCTGCCTATTTGGCAGGTTCATATCTTTCTATAGTGCGTTTCAGACTTCTTCTCTAACCATCGTAACCCACGGTAAAGTGTGTGTGTGTGTGTGTCTCTCTCCCTCTCTCTGTGTATGTGTGTGTGTGTGTGTGTGTCTCTCTCTCTCTCTCTCTCTCTCTCTCTCTCTCTCTCTCTCTCTCTCCCTCTCTCTCTCTCTCTCTCTCTCTCTCTCTGTGTGTGTGTGTAATATCTTGGTGGGCTTCATAGTTCAATGGGGCGGGATGCAGCCCAATGGTAAAGCACTTGCTTGATGCACGGTCGGTCTAGGATCGATCCCAGTCGGTGGACCTACTGGGCTATTTCTCCTTCCAGCCAGTGCTCCACAACTGGTGTAACCAAGGCCGTGGTATGTACTATCTTGTCTGTGGGTGGTGCATATAAAAGATCCCTAGCTGCTAATCAAAAAGAGTTTCCTTTCTCATTATCCTGCCCCTCTTATGACATAGTATTGAATGTATGTTTATAAGTTTTTCAGGAAATGGTGAACATAATGTACAAAACTGTGATGGGTTTTACTTACTTGTATACAAAAATAAACAATTAATTAAACCAACTGCTTCTACAGATTTGAATTTCATGTTTCTAAATGACCGGCCTCGGTGGCGTCGTGGTTAGGCCATCGGTCTACAGGCTGGTAGGTACTGGGTTCGGATCCCAGTCGAGGCATGGGATTTTTAATCCAGATACCGACTCCAAACCCTGAGTGAGTGCTCCGCAAGGCTCAATGGGTAGGTGTAAACCACTTGCACCGACCAGTGATCCATAACTGGTTCAACAAAAGCCATGTTTTGTGTTATCCTGCCTGTGGGAAGCGCAAATAAAAGATCCCTTGCTGCTAATTGGAAGAGTAGCCCATATAGTGGTGACAGCGGGTTTTCTCTCAAAATCTGTGTGGTCCTTAACCATATATCTAACACCATATAACCGTAAATAAAATGTGCTGAGTGCGTCGTTAAATAAAACATTTCTTTCTTTCTGTTTCTAATGTCAAGAACTTATCTCCCTGTCTTTTGACCCACTTCTCAAGAAATACACTGTCACAATGAAAAATGAAAAACCACTGAAAAAAAATATCCCAACAAATTCTTGCAGTATCACATATTATAGCGTGGTGATTTTAACAGCAAGAGTTTGCTTAGCAACTGTATCACATTTACAGATTATCTGTCCCCCTGCTGGTAGGTCAAGGGAGGTAACTCTAATTGACTGTGTGTCAGTGTTCCAGTATGACAGTTCACATCAGTCTTAGTGTCAGGCATGACATGCGGCCGAGATAAGTAAAGTTTTTATGACTGGCTAGATTAAAAAAAATAAAATTAAAACTTGTCAGCATATAAAAGCCAATTTGTAACTTGTTTTTAGTTGCATCTTTGTCAATTTTCATGACATTTTCTATATTAGGGTGTCTTGACAAAGCAGATAATGCATTTATAAACGTCAGATTGAAGAAGGAATTTTTTTTTCTCTATAAATTCGTATGACTGAAAACTGATCACATAATTTTATTTTTAAAACCCCCCAAAAATAACACCCCCCCAACACCCCCCAAAACCCCCCACAAAAACCCCCAACCCAGATCAGACAAAAAAACAACCACTACCCTCAGAAACAAATGTAACACTGAGGCAAAAAAAAAAAAAAAAATGTTTTGTTTAACAACACCACTAGAGAACATTGATTTATTAACACATATCAGGACCTTTAATATACCAGTCAGTGTGCTCTAAAAATAAACTTTAACATTAACATGTATGGGCAATGATACAGAGAATAACTAGCTAATGACATTGGACGTCTGCTTTATCCTTTGAAGGTAAGAATGGGAAATTCTGTGAGGTTCTGCCGAGCGGAATTTCTCATTCGGCCTGCAGGGTCTGTGAGTTAAACCACCACCACCCCCCCCCCCCCCCCCCCATGTGGGGCATATAAATGTGTAAATCTACTTTGTCACAATATTATTATTAATACCCTTTAATTCATGTTTAACGGGGGAGGGGGACGTAGCACAAAGGTAAAGCACTTGCTTGATGCGCGGTCAGTCTGGGATCGATCCCCATCAGTTGGGCCTGTTTGGCTATTTGTCGTTCCAGCCAGTGCACCATGACTGATATATCAAAGGCCTTCGTATGTGCTATCCTGCCTGTGAGATGGTGACTATAAAAGCACCCTTGCTGCTAACTGAAAATAGTAGCCCATATATCTGTGTGGTACTTAACCATCTGTCTGATGCCATATAATCGTAAATAAAATGTGTTAATTGCATCGTTAAATAAACCATTTCCTTCCTTCCTGTATATTCTGCTAGTTAGAAATTCCCCCGATCTCCAAATATTTTTATTTTTTTATTTTTTAAAAAACATTTCAAATAAAGTGTAAAAACTCTCAAAAACACCTATTATTTAGGGCTGCAAAAAGTACTCACCCTGTCACCAAATGCGAGTGAAAATTCTGACAGACGAGTTAAAAAATGCAGCTACCAGTCCGACAGGCGATCTGTCTTTTTTCTGACTGACTAATTTAATTTGTTATATACATATTTTATTCTTGCATTAAATCCGCTGTGTTTTCTGAATAGAAAGAAAGAAAGAAGTGTTTTATTTAACGACGCACTCAACACATTTTATTTACGGTTATATGGTGTCAGACATATGGTTAAGGACCACACAGATTTTGAGAGGAAACCCGCTGTCGCCACTACATGGGCTACTCTTCCGATTAGCAGCAAGGGATCTTTTATTTGCGCTTCCCACAGGCAGGATAGCACAAACCATGGTCTTTGTTGAACCAGTTATGGATCACTGGTCGGTGCAAGTGGTTTACACCTACCCATTGAGCCTTGCGGAGCACTCACTCAGGGTTTGGAGTCGGTATCTGGATTTAAAATTCCATGCCTCGACTGGGATCCTTTCTGAATAGATTGTTCTGTTAAACACTTTCTGGATGTCACTTGAATTTTGTAAATCTGTATTTTAAAAATGTGAAAAACTTAGTATTTACCAGAGTATTTCAACATTTATTGATTTGTCGGTCAAGGTTTGGGTCTTGTTTTTTTTTGCTACATGATGTTGATCACTTACCAAGTGTCCTTAATTGTTTGTTATTGAAAAAAAAAGATAAAAATATTTATTACCCCAGCGGTCACTCATAACAGGGAAAATAAAAATCATAATTTCTCACTGTGAAATTATGATGCATTGTCTTACGAACAATACTATTGGACAATTTGACGGTTACAAACCAATGACTTTGTCAGTACTAAATATGACGTCATCACGATTTGACAAACACACAAAATGACGTCATGTAGTTTAAAGAGTTTGCCTTTACGGGTCTCTGTTTTTGGTGTTAAATTAATAACAAAATATAATTTTAATGCAAGTCATTATAGATTTGGAAGCAGAATAAAGAGAACTTGTGTTTTTAAAAATTATCTATGAACGTGATTAAATTACGTTATAGTAATTCTCAGAACAGTGCGTAAAGTGGTTTACATCGTTCCTATACAGGTTGGCCTTCGTGCATGTGCGTCGAAAATAAAGGCTTTTAGAGAAAAATAGCTGAGGTAATAAATAGAATAACAAACTCGGTACCAGTTATTATAAAATTTATGTCCCTCGTGAAATAATTTTCATTTGTCACTCGCTAAAGCTCGTGACAAGTGAAAATTATTTCACTCGGGACATAAATTTTATAATAACTGGTAACTCGTTTATTATCCTCTATGTATATATCATTTGAAGTGAACAGTCCGGCGGGCTAGTGAAATATTTTCCATTTCTGCACCCCTATTATAGTTATTGCGCTATGACCGACGAAAGAAAGAAAGAAATGTTTTATTTAACGACACACTCAACACATTTTATTTACGGTTATATGGCGTCAGACATATGGTTATGGACCACACAGACATTGAGAAAGAAAGATGTTTTATTTAACGACCCACTCAACACATTTTATTTACGGTTATATGGCGCCAGACGTATGGTTACGGACCACACAGATCTTGAGAGAAAACCCGCTGTCGCCACTACATGTGCTACTTTTTCCGATTAGCA
This sequence comes from Gigantopelta aegis, assembly GCF_016097555.1. Classification (NCBI taxonomy): domain Eukaryota; kingdom Metazoa; phylum Mollusca; class Gastropoda; order Neomphalida; family Peltospiridae; genus Gigantopelta; species Gigantopelta aegis. The sequence goes on from NC_054710.1 coordinate 10,418,437, forward strand.
GCAAGGGATCTTTTATTTGCACTTCGCACAGGCAGGATAGCACAAACCATGGCCTTTGTTGAACCAGTTATGGATCAATGGTCGGTGCAAGTGGTTTACACATACCCATTGAGCCTTGCGGAGCACTCACTCAGGGTTTGGAGTTGGTATCTGGATTAAAAATCCCATGCCTCGACTGGGATCTGAACCCAGTACCTACCTACCAGCTTGTAGACCGATGGCCTAACCATGACGCCACTGAGGCCGGTTGACCGACGAACTTTATCTTGACGTTAATTTTCTATCGGACATTAACATCGACGCCATTTGTTTTGTTTTCTGTTCAGTCATTATCATGTAAATAGAACAATCACGCAGTGCAGTAAGTGAATAGAAGGTTAAAGCATGCCTTTCTTGGTCTGTAAATATCGGTAACAATTAGTTAGATGTCTTCTTCCTGCACTTTGCCATTCTACGGGGCGGGTTGTAGCCCAGTGGTACAACGTTCGTTCGATGTGCGGTCGGTGTAGGATCGATCCTCGTCAGTGGGCCCACTGGCCTATTTCTCGTTCCGGCCAGTGCACCACAACTGGTATATCAAAGGCTGTGGTTTGTACTATCCTGTCTGTGGGATGGTGTATATAAAAGATCCCCTTGCTGCTAATCGAAAAAGAGTAGCCCATGAAGTGGCGACAGCGAGTTTCCTCTCTCAATATCTGTGTGGTCTTTAACCATATGTCTGATGCCATATAACCGTAAATAAAATGTGTTGAGTGTGTCGTTAAATAAAACATATTTTTCTTTCTTTTCCACCATTCTACATAAAAAAATTAAAAATACAAATAAAAACCTCCCTACCTGCCTGGAAAAATTCAAATGGGTGGGTGGACGCTAAACAAGTATTTTGTTTATGTGGGCCATATTTGTTTTTGTTATGTTGTTATGTTGTTGTTGTCATATGCGAGGGCGCAGCCTCTAATTGAAATTAACGCTGCATGTCAAACATTCGGTGAATTGATGACACCTGTCAAGGAAATTCACAGTTAGTGTACTTGATGAACCCAGTTACCGATGTAGGCAACTGAATCTTGTTTTAATTAAAATGTTCGTCTGAGAAGTAATGCTTATCGAGACGAGCTCTAGGTTTTTTTTTAGACAGTATTTCCCTGTTTACTTTAGCTTCTCTCAGTTATAACCGTATCCAAATGTGTGTTGCAGCTTTGTAGATTAATTTACCCGTAATACCCATGTCATAAACCCGTTTGATATTTACCACAATTAACATGCACACATGCACATGCACACACATACACGCACATGCACACACACATGCAGACACGCACGTGAACGTGCACATGCACACACGCACACAAATATGCGCGCACACATGCAGACACGCACATGAATGTGCGCACACGCATATGCGCGCACACATACATGAACTCGCACATGCACACACGCACATGAACATGCCCACACACACATACATATGCACACACACATACACACACATGCATACATACCTCTAAAAAACCCAGTGTCAGAATGACCATGTGTTTGACGTCCAATAGCCGATGATAAGATAAAAAATCAATGTGCTCTGGTGGTGTTGTTAAATAAAACAAACTTAGCATACACAGATAATACGAATAGAAGCCTAATACTGCCACGCAGTTGGCTGCTCTTTCCGATTAGCAGCAAGGGATCTTTTATTTGCATTATCCCACAGACAGGACAATACATACCACGGCCTTTGTTATACCAGTTGTGGAGCAACGGCTACAACGAGAAATAACCCAGTGGGTCCACCGACAGGGATCGATCCTAGAGTGACCACGCATCAGGCTATAGTGCTTTATTACTGGGCTATGTGACATCCAATAGCCGATGATTAATGAATAAATGTGCTCTAGTGGTGTCGTTAAACAAAACAAATTTTAAATTTTAAATTATTACTGTGCTATGTCCTGCCCCTTCAGAAAACTGGAGATGTGCAGGCAAAAGTCTCTGGTTAATTTACAGTTGTTTATAATAAATAAATAAATAAATAAATAAATAAATGAATAAATACAAAAATAGACAATATGTTTACGGTGATTTGGTAGCACTAACGACAGTTTGAAAGGCCTAAGTAATTATCCAATTGCGGCCATAAATATGAAGATTGCCACATTTATCTTGGGAAAGAAATAATGGAAAGCCATGAAATTGACAAGTGTAATATACGAACTGTGGTGAAATGGACGTCAGATGGCATCTCTGTGTTTATCATCAGCTTCTTGTGATGGTATCGGTGTACACTACAGACAGTTATTGCACTCACTTCTACACCTGTGCAGATCAGCATAAAATAAAAGACACCCTAGTCTGTTTGCATCAAAAGGGAACTGACGAATTGGAATATAACTAAATGCATTTTAGCATCATCTATAGTCCGTCCCACAGGGAATGCCTTTTTTTCTGTATATGGAATTTAATACAAGTTATTTATGTGTAAGTGGATTGATTTGTAAATTGGACACAAAAATAGTATATTTTTGTTATTTCCAAAAAACTTTCACTTTTCTTCTTATGCCAAACCAAACTGAAATTATTTACAAAAAACATGTTTATAGAATGATGGGACGGAATACAGTACATGTATATAGTATTTCGGAGAAAAATTGATTTCCAAAATTTTTAGTGGTAACATTTTACAAAATCATTAGAAAATTTATTAGCAATTGCCGTACTATTTAAAATATTAAAATTGTGTAGTGATCTCTAAAACTTGCGTAGTGAATAAAAATGTTTTACAGAACAGTTCTACATGTATGTAAATAAAAATATTTCTTAACAAATTACCAATACATTATATAGATTATATCTCAGTTATAATACAAGGGTGGCGACAAAATACTAGAACAGCTAAGATATGCAGCTTCACTTACATTGTTACTACAGTGAAACCCCTCTAAACCGGACTCCCTCGAAAAACCAAGTAAAATGTCAGGTTTTGAGGGGTATATGGTTTAGAGAGGGTCCGGTTTTGAAAGGTTTCACTGTAATACCATGACTGGTGTATCAAAGCCTGTGGTATGTGCTATCCTGCTTGTCATATGGTGCATGTAAAAGATCCCTTGCGACTAATGTACAACCAAACAAAATATGATTTGTAAGATATGATACAGTAAAACCCCTCCAAACAGGACACTCAAGAGACTACTTAAAATGTACAGTATACAGAAGCAAAGGTCTTTGTTTGGACCGATTTCTCGCTCTAGCCAGTGCACCACGACTGGTATATCAAAGGCTGTGGTATGTACTATCCTGTCTGTGGGATGGTGCATATAAAAGATCCCTTGCTACTAAAGGAATAAATATAGCGGGTTTCATCTCTATGACTTTGTCAGAATGACCATATGTTTGACATCCAATAGCGAATGATTAATAAATCAGTGTGCTCTAGTGGTGTCGTTAAACAAAACAAACGAGCAAAACGTTTTTGTTTGGACCGTAGAAAAGTTTCCGGTTTTGAGATAGTTCCGGTTGACTAAGATTCCGGTTTTAAGGAGTTTTACCCTATTTGGGCTAACTTATAGTAAATCATATTGCAATGAACCGTTTATTTTGCTTATTTGCTTCAGTTGCATTTTATATAAAACCGATGCACAATTAACTCATTTTGTATGATCTTTCTGTTCAGAGCGTGACCTTTCAGTTATGACCTTCTGTGACCTTCTGTGACCTTTTGCATTCATTATCTGATCCAACTGTCTGTATTAATTAGCTTATATTTTTCATTATCTATCTGTATGATGCATTTTATTCCACGGTCTTGAATCACGAATCACGCTAGAATAATTGTTAAATGTAGATTTTAAAGGCAGCGTCTCACAGCCAGTGGTGTAACTGAATGTCCGAACAAAATATTCCATGAAAATACATATAACTGATAGGACTATATCTCGTTCCAACCAGTGCACCACGACTGGTACATCAAAGGCTGTGGTATGTGCTACCATGTCTGTAGGATGGTGCATATTAAAGCTCATTTGCTGCTAATCGAAAAGAGTAGCCCATGAAGTTTCCTCCCTCAATATGTGTGTGGTCCTTAACCATATGTCCGACGCCATATAACCGTAAATAAAACATCTCCTTCCTTCCTTCCTTCCTTCCTTCCTTCCTTCCTTCTTAACACATCAAACGACAGGACATAGCCCAGTGGTAAAGAGCTCGCTTAATGCGTGGGCAGTCTAGGATCGATCCGTATCGGTGGGCCCATTGGTTATTTCTCGTTCCAGCCAGTTCACCACAACTGGTATAAAAAAGCCCGTGATATGTACAATTCTGTCTGTTGGATGATGAATATAAAAGACACCTTGCTACTAATGGAAAAATTTAGCGGGTTTCTTCTCTAAAACTATATGTCAGAATAACCAAATGTTTCACATTCAATAGCCAATGATTAATCAATCAATGTGCTCTAGTGGTATCGTTAAACAAAACAAACTTTAACAATAGCTGATCATTAATAAATCATTGTGCTCTAGTGGCATTGTAAACTTTCTTTTGCTTGATAAGATTTTGTGGAGAATGATGTACCGACATTCTCAACTTTATTGACGTGTTCTTGGCTTACATTAATGTTTGCTAAAGAGTGTATGATCACTTCAGTCACATATTCAGTGTAAAGTTAATTTATCACGACTTGAGCACATGAATGGTTCAACTGCCTTTTCTGTTTTTTATGATTTTAGTGCTAGTAGACTTTGCAAAAAATCCAACATATTTCTGGTCTCTGTTCAGCGAATACGTCCATTTTGCTTGTCAACATTTCTTCTTTTCATTTTTCATTAGTAACAGTTATGCAAACTTCTATTTGCACTTTCCCATAAACAGGACAGCACATTTCTCGGTCTTTGCTAAACAAGTCATTGGTTGTGATGGGGGAGGGGGGAGGAGAGGGGGAACACAGTCGGAGAGGGGGTTCATCGAGGGGGTCCATCGAGGGGGTTCAATCCGACAATCCATGCACCTCAGATGAGCACTCTACCGACAAAGCTACCCCCCCCCCCCCACCCATTCTAGATCTTGTCCCAGTCTAGAATCACTGTTTCTGATGGGGGGGGGGGGTGGGGAGGGAAGGGAGGGGGAAACCTAGTCAAAGAGTGAATTCGATCTGACAACCCACGCACCTCAAGCGAGCACTCTACCAACTAAGCTAAATCTTGCCCATCCCTTTTAGATCTTACACCTGCCTAGAATCACTGCTTCTGATTGGGGGAAGGGAGGGGGGAACCCAGTCAGAGAGTGGGTCCATCGAGGGGGTTCGATCCGACAACCCACGTACCTCAGGCGACTGAGCTAGATCCCGCCCCTGGTCTACATTCATCATTCTGTCAAAAGTTAAACCATAACAGTTCACAACGGTTACTCTTCAGTTGAAATTTCGCCTCATTAAATGTCAGAAGCAAATTGTCTCCATGACATTTACTGGTTTAGATGATGGCGTTTTGATGAGTCTGCTGGGACACGGTGGGACGTGTCTGAATATACACCAGTAAATGCTGCTCTTTAACCAATCGGCTTGCCTCAAAACGAATGGGTCTCACGACCCCTTTAATGTTTGAAGTGGGCACACCTCAGATTTAAAGTTACTTGCAACTTGTTGCATAAATTATCAATTCTGGCAAATCTAGTTTTATTTGGGTCAATCTCATGTCTGTGTTGTAACTCCACATGGTTGGTTTTTAATATTTAAAAAAAAAAAATAATAATAATTAAAAAAAAAATATATATATATATTTACAGGGAGGGCAAGATATAACCAGTGGTAAAATGCTGACCTGATACATGATTAATCTGGTTTTCATCCTTTTTGGACCATTTGGTTTGTTTCTCATTCCAGTCAGTGGTTCACACAAATTTTTTTTAAATTAGTTTAGTAAAGTCCGTGGTGTATACTATCCTGTCTGTGATAGGGCTCGAATCATGGCACCAATGGCAATTGGCGTTGTTGAAATACAATTGCCGTGGATAAAGAGAAGTGGCAAAATTTATCACTGGTGTACATTTCAATAGTTTGAGCAGGACATAGCCTAGTGGTAAAGCATTCGCTTGATGCGCGGTCGGTCTAGGATCGATCCCCGTCGGTGGACCCATTACGCTATTTCTCACTCCAGCCAATGCTCCACAACAGCAGATTTCGTCTTTTTATGTCGTTCAAAATACCATATAAAAGTTGTTATGAAATGTGGTGTTAAGTAAAACATTTCTTGCTTTCTTTTTCCAACTGTGTTTTAATGTTACAGTTTGTTTTGTTTTAACGACACCACTAGACCACGTTGATTTATTAATCATCGGCTATTGGATGTCAAACAGTTGGCTATTCTGACATATAGTCTAGGTGAGGAAACCTGCTACATTTTTCGATTAGTAGCAAGGTATCTTTTATATACAGCATCCCGCAGGATAGCACATACCACAGCCTTTAATATACCAGTCGTTGTGCAGTGGCTGGAACGAGAAATAGCACAATGGGGGATCAACTGTGCATTAGGCGAGCGAACGCTTTACCACTGGACTACATCCTGCATTCCCTGCTACTGCTAGAAGGTAGGAAACGTTTTATTTAACGACGCACTCAACACATTTTATTTACGGTTATATGGTGTCAAACATATGGTTAAGGACCACACAGATACTGACTAAGGAAACCCGCTGTCACCACTTCATGGGCTACTCTTTTCGATTAGCAACAAGGGATCTTTTATATGCACTATCCCACAGACAGGATAGTACATACCATGGCCTTTGTTACACCAGTTGTGGAGCACTGGCAGGAACGAGAAATAGCCCAATGGGCCCACCGAATGAAATCGATCCTAGATCGATCGCGCATCAGGCGAGCACTCTACCACTGGGCTACATCCCTCCCATTGCTAGAAGGAGCATGGTACATGTATACCCACATACTATACTGCCACCGATGGGGGATCGATCCTAAACCGACGCACGTCGAGTAAGCACTTTACCACTGGGCTACGTCCCACCCCTGGTCTGGATATAGTCTTGACGAGTGTCTCTCCGTCCAACTGTGTTTTTAATGCAAAACAAAAACATTATGAGGGGTCAGTGACATTATAAAACAACAAACTAAAAACAGAAGATTCCAGAGAAACCTATAACAACAATCTGATCATTGTGGTTACCATGGATACGACAAGTACCAGAGGTGTTACATAACAATAACAAACAATAATATTTAAAGGCACTGTCCAGAGTTTGCAGCCATTGTAAGCAACCAATCAGAAAGACTTTAACACACCGCGCGGTCGTTAACCATATGTGCGATGCCATATAAACATAACTAAAGGTGTTGAGTGCGTCATAAAACAAATGAATCTTTTCTGCTGTCCTTCCTTCTTTCCTTTCTTGAGCGGGTTTTGGCTCAGTCGGTTGAGTGCTCGCTTGAGTTGTTTGTGTCGCAGGATTAAAAAACCTTCGTGGATCTGCAATATATATATATGGACACGGGGATGTAGCCCAGTGGTAAAGCGCTCCCTTGATGCGCGATCAGTCAGGGATCGATCCCAGCCAGTGCACCACGACTGGTCAAAGGCCGTGGTATGTGCTTTCCTGTCTGTGGGAAAGTGCTTGTAAACTATCCCTTGCTGCTAATGGAAAAACGTAGCGGGTTTCCTCTGACGACTACGAGTCATAATTACCAAATGTTTGACATCTAACAGCTGATGATTAATTAATCAGTGTGCTCTAGTGGTGTCGTTAAACAAAACAAACTATAACTTTAACTTTTCTTTCCGTTCTTCCTTCCTTTTGTCAAGTTTATTGTTTTAATATCCATGCACATGCATACGCACGCACACGCACACACGCTCATGCACACACACGCTCATGCACACACACATGCTCATGTACACACACACGCTCATGCACACGCACACATACACACACGCACATGCACACGTACATGCACACATACACACATGCACACACACACACATGCTCATGCACACGCACATATACACACACACATGCACGCTCATGCACATGCACACACACACACACACATGCTCATGCACACACACACACACACGCTCATGCACACGCACACATACGCACATGCACACGCACACGCTCATGCACACATACATGCACACGCACACGCATGCACACTCACATACACACACACACACGCTCATGCACACACACACGCTCATGCACATGCACACGCTCATGCACACACACACATACACACACACATGCACGCTCATGCACACGCACACACACACACACACACATGCTCATGCACACACACACACACGCTCATGCACACGCACACATACGCACATGCACACGCACACGCTCATGCACACATACATGCACACGCACACGCATGCACACTCACATACATACACACACACACACGCTCATGCACACACACACGCTCATGCACATGCACACGCTCATGCACACACACACACACACACACACATGCACGCTCATGCACACGCACACACACACACATGCTCATGCACGCACACACACACACGCTCATGCACACGCACATACGCACATGCACACGCTCATGCACACATACATGCACACGCACACGCACACATACACACACACACACGCTCATGCACATGCACACGCTCATGCACACACACACGCACATGCACATGAACATGCACACGCACACGCTCATGCACGCGCACATGCACATGCACACACACAATGTCCTCTAGTGGTGACGTTAAACAAAACAAACAAACTTTAACTTTTTTTTATATCACCGGATGCCCGCCTCCTGTTAATTACCAACTTGATACTTAACACACTTTGATCCCCTGCAACCTGAAGCTAAACAGTGTCCCAAGTTTTCCCTACGATTCTACTTACAATTTTAGTTCATGCGGCCCCATGCCCTGAAAACAAAACTGCTGTTTGCTTTTGAAGACGCTCTGTCGGCTGTGATTAACGTACATCTCTGATGTTTACTTTTTATGATGGCAAATACCAGTGTAATTTATATTCCTGTTGTCTTCGAGGTGACATTTGATTTCTATCCGAGTGACATTATGCATTGGATAATGCTGGGTGTTTACACAGATTGGCTCTATCTGAACGAGAACTACCACATTAACAAAAATCATGCCTGGGATAAAAAAAACACACCAAGTTTTAAATAAAACAAGTTTTAAAAAAAAAAAGGTTCAAAAAAAAAAAAATAATAAAAAGAAAGCCAATGTGATCTAGTGGTGTCATTAAATGATACAACCTTTTTGTCTCATCCTGATGAAGATTTGTTTTTGTTTAACAACACCACTAGAGCACATTGATTTATTAATCGCCAGCTATTGAATTTCATACATTTGGTAATATGGCATTTCATGGTATTTTGTTTGTAACAGGTGTGACATTTTGACACCATAAAACTATGTTTTTATGGAAACTTGTATCAATATTGACGTATAGACTTAAAGACAAAACCCACTACATTTTTCCATTAATACAGGATAACACATACTACGGCCTTTGATATACCATTCACGGTACATTGGCTGGAGCGAGAAATAGCCCCATGGGTCCACCTAGGGGAATCGATCCTAGACTGACCGTGCATCATGTGAGTGCTTTACCACTGGGCTACACCCCATCCCTGCTATTGCTACTGTTAGTATTGCTGCTAACAGTGACCTATGTTTATTGCAAAAATATCTTTATATGACAACACTTACTATACTAAAGTTACACAACACTAAACACTACAAATAAATGTCCCAAAATTGTTATTATACAGAGATGGGCCAGTGACCATCATTAGAAAGAACACACTAGAAGTTTGCTTGTACCGTATATCTTCGCCTGTAAGTCGATCTCGGCTATAAGTCGAGTCCCTAATTTCAAGCCCTGAAAACGTATTTTTTTATTGACCCGTTTATAAGTCGACCCATGAAAAACTACTTATAAATATTGAAATATTTCTTATTTTCAGCACATGAGAACAATAATATTTGAACAAAAGAAAATTATTTTACAAACTTCGGTTTTCACGTTTTGTACATCGCAATATAATCAGACTATTCCAATCAAACTATCATTATTACATAGCATCAAAACGAAATATTCCCTTAGAAGAGAGTGAAAGCTGTTTGACTGTTACTGTATAGTACTGTACAGATGGTTTTGTGCACAGACAACAACTTTATTTATAAACACTGACAACAGATCACTACGATAAAACTGAAAGTATCACGTTTTGCCGCCATATTAATACATGTAAGGAGGATAACTCTGGAAAGTACACTGGTTTTTGTACCAAATGAAGTGTGTCCCTATTGCTCTAGATAGTGAACTGCAGAGATCAGTCTATTTTAAGGGAAAGCTCAGTAATATTCATGAAGTTAATCACCGCCAAAACATTGTTTGAACAACCATTAATGCCAGTGACCAGATTTCAAAATAAACTCAGGCACCAGGTAGTTAGTATTGTTTACATTTTTACTATTAGTGATGACTGTTAATTTAACTAAGTGGACTGTTGTCTTGGCATGTGAGTGAGATCGTATGCCTTTTCAAATAACCAAAACCGTTCTAATGCCACAAAAAATAGATTATAAAAAATAAATGTGTCAAATTAACATATTTGAGTATAAATACATGGCATACTTCAACAATAAAACTTGTAAAATAATCCCCAAAACTAATATTTTTTGGTGAAATTTTTTTACCCTCTTATAAGTCGACCCCCCAAGTTATAAAATAATTTTTGGGTGAAACAAATTCGACTTATAGGCGAAGATATACGGTACTCTCTATATTAGCTTCTTGTTATGTGTTAAAACCATCCCCAGAAAGGTGATTATTTTTATTAACAGTTTGACAGAATGCGTAAACAGAATACGTAGATACTTCGATTACTTCTAGATTCGAATCGGGTCTAGTGACGGGTCTCATGAAACAGTTTGTTTTGATACTCACCTTTGAGACAGTCATGTTTGATATGCAATGCTTAGTCGTTCTTAAGCAATGTGAAATGAATTCCACTTGGCTGTTTGAGCCGTACTATCAGGACTTGATCCCGTACCTCACAGGTAGGTTTTGATTATCGTTAACAGATTTATAAAAAAAAAATAATAATAATTAAAAATTAATTTAAAAAAAAGAAAAAATTAATTAAAAAAAAATTAAATAAATAAAATTTGATAACATTTACTCATCATGGCTCAGATTATGATACAAGAGAATAAGAGACACTTTTTAGTCACACTATTCTGTCACAGGTGGGATTTACCTCGGTCGGTTGAGTGCTCGAAATAGCCCAATGGACCCACCGACAGGGATCGATTATAGACCGACTGTGCATCAAGCGAGCGCTTTACCACTGGGCTATGTCCCGTCCCTCACATGCTGTTAAAGATCACACAGATAATTACAGAGAAAACCTACAATGGTAAAAGAAAAAATATAGATATTATTTTGCAATGGCAGCAGTTAAAAGCATCAACTTTTGAATTAACTCAGTGTCATATGTTTCACATTTAGCTGTATTTCTTACAAACTATAAGTCCTGTATCAATGAAACTTGGTTTATAGTTTCACCTATAAATGATCATCATAATGCATTTGAAGAAAAGAAAAAAATGAAAATGTTAATTGGTTTTTCAAAATTAATTTGAAAAAACTTTTTATACATTTAAAAACAAAATTATTATTTTTTATTTTTTTATTTTTTTTTAAACGTCCATTGAAATGAACAGCTATGGATGCAGTTGTCAGTGATATGAAAACATTTATGGACCTGGTAGGCAAGATATTTAATTGTTGTCGTTTAGTTTCTTACTTTCTTAGGAAATACTGTGGTATGTGCTGTCCTGTCTCTGGGGAAAAGTGCATGCAAAAGATCCCTTGCTGCTAATGTATAAATGTACTAGATTTCCTTTCTAAGACTGTCGACCGGCCTCGGTGGCATCGTGGTTAGGCCATCGGTCTACAGGCTGGTAGGTACTGGGTTCGGATCCCAGTCGAGGCATGGGATTTTTAATCCAGAAACCGACTCCAAACCCTGAGTGAGTGCTCCACAAGGCTCAATGGGTAGGTGTAAACCACTTACACCAACCAGTGATCCATAACTGGTTCAACAAAGGCCATGGTTTGTGCTATCCTACCTGTGGGAAGCGCAAATAAAAGATCCCTTGCTGCTAATCGGAAAGAGTAGCTCATGAAGTGGTGACAGCAGATTTCCTCTCAAAATCTGTGTGGTCCGTAACCATATGTCTGACGCCATGTAACCGTAAATAAAATGTGTTGAGTGCGTTGTTAAATAAAACATTTCTTTCTTTCTAAGACTTTCAAAATTACCAAATGTTTGACATCCAATAGCCGATGATTAATGAATCAATGTGCTCTAGTGGTGTCCTTAAACAAAATAATTGCAGTTTATAATACTATAAATCCAAATAAGTGACATATTAGCGATTTAAGAAGAAGTTTATTTTGCTTAACAACACCACTAGAGCACATTGATTAATTAATCATCGGCTATTGGATGTCAAACATTTGGTAATTCTGACACGTAGTCATCAGAGGAAACATGCTAAATTTTTTCTAATGCATCAAGGGATTTTTTATATGCACTTTCCCACAGACAGGATAGCACATACCATGGCCTTTGATATACCATTCACGGTACATTGGCTGGAGCGAGAAATAGCCCCATGGGTCCACCTAGGGGAATCGATCCTAGACTGACCGTGCATCATGTGAGTGCTTTACCACTGGGCTACACCCCATCCCTGCTATTGCTACTGTTAGTATTGCTGCTAACAGTGACCTATGTTTATTGCAAAAATATCTTTATATGACAACACTTACTATACTAAAGTTACACAACACTAAACACTGTACAAATAAATGTCCCAAAATTGTTATTATACAGAGATGGGCCAGTGACCATCATTAGAAAGAACACACTAGAAGTTTGCTTGTACTCACTATATTAGCTTCTTGTTATGTGTTAAAACCATCCCCAGAAAGGTGATTATTTTTATTAACAGTTTGACTAATACGTAAACAATTAAACAGTTTTTCTAGTTACTTCGAATACTTCTAGATTCGAATCGGGTCTTGTGACGGGTCTCACGAAACAGTTTGTTTTAATCCTCACCTTTGAGACAGTCATGTTTCATATGCGATGCTTAGTCGTTCTCAAGCAATGTGAAATGAATTCCACCTGGCTGTTTGAGCCGTACTATCAGGACTTGATCCCATACCTCACAGGTAGGTTTTGATTATCGTTAACAGATTTTTAAAAATAATTTTTGCTCTAGTGGTGTCTTTAAACAAAATAAGCTATACCTTGTAGTTTAGAATACTATAAATCATAAAGTATTAAAGTGACATATTAGCGATTTAAGAGGAAGTTTGTTTTGTTTAACGACACCACTAGAGCACATTGGTTAATTAATCAACGGCTATTGGATGTCAAACATTTGGTAATTCTGACACATAGTCATCAGAGGAAACCTGCGACATTTTTTCTAATGCAGCAAGGAATTTTTTTAATATGCACTTTCCTACAGACAGGATAGCACATACCACGGCCTTTGATATACCAGTCATGCTTCACTGGCTCGAGCGAGAAATAGCCCAATGGGCCCACCGACGGGAATCGATCCCAAACCGACTGCGCATCATATTAGCGACTGGGTCTTATTTACCTTCTTAGGATATAAATCTATATAATATATACTACAAAGAAAAATCATCTGCTAAAAATCAACTGGCGGCATTTTTAGTTCCGTTACTTTTCAGATGGCGGTGCAAAGTACCGTACGACATCATGTGTTGGTCTTTTCATTCACAAATTTGGAGCAACCAAGACTTCAAAAAGAAAAAAAAAAAGAAAGAAAAAAAAAGAAAGTGTACATGAGGCAGACATGTGGGTGACAGATACAGTTATTATTCCCAGCTACTCCAGCCATTCATACTGGTGTTCACTGGACCGTAAACAAACACTGGGACAGAAATAGGAAGACTGAAATGAGGTTCCGTTTGGGTGGATTTGTTACGAGGCGTGGCCCTGTGGCAGTATATCAAAAGACTGTGGTAAGTGCTATCCTGTCTGTGGGATAGTGCATACAAAAGATCCCTGCTACTAATGGGTGGATTTGTTACGAGGTGTGGCCCTGTGGCAGTATATCAAAAGGCCGTGGTAAGTGCTATCATGTCTGTGGGATAGTGTATACAAAAGATCGCTGCTACTAATGGGTGGATTTGTTACGAGGTGTGGCCCTGTGTCAGTATATCAAAAGGCTGTGATAAGTGCTATCCTGTCTGTGGGATAGTGCATACAAAAGATCCCTGCTACTAATAGGAAAATGTAGCGGGTTTCTTCTCTAATACTGTGTATCTGGTGCGATGAATTCTCCATGACTTATTTATCAACTGGTATATACTGAATAATAAAAGTTTGGTTTGTTTAACGACACCACTAGAGCACATTGATTAGTTAATCATTGGCTATTGGATGTCAAACATTTGGTAAATCTGACAGGTAGTCGTCAGAGGAAACCCGCTACATTTTTCCTAATGCAGCAAGGGATCTTTTATATGCACTTTCCCACAGACAGGAAAGCACATACCACAGCCTTTGTTCAGTTGTGGTGTCTTAGAAAGGAAACCTGCTACATTATTCCATTAGTAGCAAGCAATATTTTATATGCGCCATCCCACAGACAGGATAGCACATACCACAGCCTTTGATACACCAGTCATGGTACAGTGGCTGGAACGAGAAATAGCAGCAAGGTATCTATTATATCTGTTTTATATTTCGGAGGTAGCTATAAAATGGGAGTGGTTATTGTTTCACTGGAGGGTGGAAAGGAAAGGAAATATTTTATTTAACGACGCACTCAACACATTTTATTTACGGTTATATGGCGTCAGACATGGTTAAGGACCACACAGATATTGAGAGAGGAAACCCGCTGTTGCCACTAAATGGACTATTCTTTTCGATTACCAGCAAGGGATCTTTTTTATGCACCATCCCACAGACAGGGTAACACATACCACAGCCTTTGATATACCAGTCGTAATGCACTGGCTGGAGTGAAAAATAGCCCAATGTGCCCACCGACGTGGATCGATCCCATACCGACCGTGCATCAAGTGAATGCTTTCACCACTGAGCTATGGCACGCCCCGACTGGAGGGTGGAAGGCAACAAGGAACAATTCACCATCATAATGACCACTTGATTACATAATCCAACCCTGTCAGGCTGTTTGTTTTTCTGATAACTGTCACCACTTGGGCTTTCTACTATTAACTCTACACTTTCTCTCAAGGAAGCTTTGTTTTTTTAACACTGTGCTGAATGAAGCTTTAAAAACCTTTTTAAGTGAGAGAGATCATCACATCAGCCATTTAATTTTAAATTTTTTTGTTCTCTTTTTGTTTGTTTGTGTTTGTTTGTTTGTTAATTTGATATTAAAGGGACATTCCTGAGTTTGCTGCATTGTAAGATGTTTCCGAAAAATAAAATATTTCTGCGATTAAATTTAGATATTAAATATATTTTCTTGTTTAGAATATCAGTGTCTGTATATTCAATGTGTTTCTGTTCGTCTTACTATTTGTAAGAAGCACAAACTGGATTTTGTCTTCAAATAATTTCGTAAGTACGAAAAAATATATTTTAGGAAATTAAATTAAATTTGACCTAGTACAAATATTAGAACGACCAGAAACACATTTAATATACAGCCACTGATATATTATGCAGAAAAATATATTTGATATGTAATTACAATCGTTAAAAAGTCTCTGTTAGTCGATAACATCTTAAAAATTGCAGCAAACTCAGGAATGTCCCTTTAAAAAATGAATGCTACAACAGCCATTTGATCCTTTTTAGATTCTTAGGTCATTGTTTTTTTAAATTAAAAAAAGACACAAACCCCACCACCACCACCACCACCCCACCACCCCCAACCCCCACCCCACCCCCATACATATTATTACAAAACAAATATGATTAGTTTGGGTTGTTATTGTGTACTGGCAACGAAAAGTAAAGTCAATGCAACTTGATGTATGCCTTTAATCCCGAGACAGGCATGTTTGAAACTTTTGTGGTACTGTGTATGAACACATAAACATAGTTTAGTAGGTCAGTCTTTACGTCTCGGTCTGCATGATGATCACAGGAAACATCAAAACTGGTAGACATAACAAACTCGTTGGATTTTTCTAGAATTCTTTATTCCAGCCCTACCCAAAAACTATTTCTGTTCTTGATCTTTGAACACGGACGAAAAAATGTTTTGTTTTTAATGATGTATTCAATGTACAACCGGCCTCGGTGGCGTAGTGGTTAAGCCATCGGACTACAGGCTGGTAGGTACAGAGTTCGCAGCCCGGTTACGGCTCCAACCCAGAGCGAGTTCTTAAGGGCTCAATGGGTAGGTGTAAGGCCACTACACTCTTCTTTCTCACTAACCACTAACAACTAACCACTAACAACTAACTTCCTCACTAACCACTAACAACTAACAACTAACCCACTGCCCTGGACAGACAGCCTCGGTGGTGCAATGGTTAAGTCATCAGACTACAGGCTGGTTGGTACAGGGTTCACAGCCCGGTACCGGCTCCAATCCAGAGCGAGTTCTTAAGGGCTCAGTGGGTAGGTGTAAGGCCACTACACCGTCTTTTCTCCCACTAACCACTAACAGACAGACAGCCCAGATAGCTGAGGTGTGTGCCCAGGACGGCGTGTTTGAACCTTAATTGGATATAAGCATGAAAATAAGTTGAAATGAAATCAATGTACATATGGTTAGTAAAGTGTGTTTTGTGATGGTGGTGCACTATATAGTTGGAATGGGAAATAGCTTTACCATTGGGCTAGATCCCACCCCAAAAGGGTTGAAATCAGTCTTGTTTAACAACACCACTTGAGCACATTGATTTAGTAATCATCAGCTATTGGATGTCGAACATGGTAATTCTGACTGATGGTCATCAGAAGAAACCCGCAACATTTTATCATTAGTAGCAAGGGATCTTTTATATGCATCATTCCACAGACAGGATAGCACATACCACGACTTTTGATATGCCAGTCGTGGTGCACTGGCTGGAACGAGAAATAGCCCAATGGGCCCACCGACGGGGATTGATCCCAAACCTAAATGTCAGAATTACCAAATGTTTTGACATCCAATAGCCGATGATTAATAAATCAATGTGCTCTAGTGGTGTCGTTAAACAAAACAAACTTTACTGACTTTACCAAAGAGTTCTGCAGCTAAAAACAGCTTGGGATCTCTTATATGCATCATCCCACAGGCAGGATAGTACATACCACAGTTTTTTGTTATACCATTTGTGGATCAGTGGCTGCAATGATCAAGAAATAGCCCCTACTTATCAAAGCCTGGCAGCATTTTTCAGAGTTTTTCAAAGGTCTCTTCCATCTCTGAATTCAAACTAAAGTTAGTTTTGTTTAATGACACAGCTGGAGCACATTGATTAATTCGGCTATTGGATGTCAAACATTTGGTAACTCTGACATATAGTCATCAGAAAAAAACCCACTACATTTTTCCTAATGCCACAAAGGATCTTTTATGTGCACTTTGCCACAGACAGGAAAACACGTACCACAGCTTTTGACCAGCTGTGGTGCACTGGTTGGAACGAGAAACTAAATTAGAACTAAACTAAAAGTTGATTGGAGGGCGAGAACTAGTTTAGTCAGTAGATTTTTTTTTTTTTTGCTGTCCCAACCAGTGCCTAAAAGGCTGTAGTATGTGTTGTCCTGTCTGGAAAAATGCTGTGGTATGTGTTGTCCTGTCTGGGAAAATGCATATAAAATATCATTGCTGCTAACGGGAAAAGTGTAGTGGGTTTCGTCTGATGACCACGTGTCAGAATTAATAAATGTTTGAAATCGAATAGCAGGTTTCCTCCCAATGTCAGAATTACCAAATGTTGGAAAGCCAGTAGACGATGATTAATAAATCGGTGTGATCTAGTGATGTTGTTAAACAAAACACTTCAACTTTTTAACTTTTGTAATGTCAATAACAAAAAACCCCACTAAAACCTTTAAAACTTTAAAACTTGATTGGGGATGAAACAATAAACATTGTGTGATGAACTGGAACCAACTGGGGAGAAATGAATGCTGGGTATTAAATCTATTTTACCGGCCTCGGTGGCGTTGTGGTAGGCCATCGGTCTACAGGCTGGTAGGTACTGGGTTCGGATCCCAGTCGAGGCATGGGATTTTTTAATCCAGATACCGACTCCAAACCCTGAGTGAGTGCTCCGCAAGGCTCAATGGGTAGGTGTAAACCACTTGCACCGACCAGTGATCCATAACTGGTTCAACAAAGACCATGGTTTGTGCTATCCTGCCTGTGGGAAGTGCAAATAAAAAATCCCTTGCTGCTAATCAGAAAGAGTAGCCCATGTAGTGGCGACAGCGGGTTTCCTCTCAAAATCTGTGTGGTCCTTAACCATATGTCTTGACGCCATATAACCGTAAATAAAATGTGTTGAGTGCGTCGTTAAATAAAACATTTCTTTCTTTAAACCTATTTTAGTGTGAAAATGTGGCACCCATTTTTAACCATACTGGGAATTTTCCACTCTTATTTTTAATGTAGATTACAAGTCAAGTGTGTAATTGTCACTACAAATATAAGTCACCTAATTCTTTTTAAATAACATGAACCATTTTCATGATATGAATGAAATCCATGAATGCCAACCATGACTGTGTGTGAAAAAAACCAAACTACAAGTTTCAACTCTGGTGTTTTAGTATACAGGTTACAATTACAGAGCTTGATTAAAAATCCGTTTTCACAGCATTCTTATAAAATTCAATATTAAAGAAACCAACAAATATATATATATATATATATATATATATATATATATATATATATATATATACTTTCTTTTAAGATATTATTTTTAATGGTTGCACCCCAAAAAGGCCCCATATGTATCCCAGCTGCCTCTTTGCTTGTCAGAGGTTCATTCATAAATCCTTTAGCTCAGCAGGTGGGTGTGGCTTGCATAAATTATTATTATCAGGTCTGCTGGATTGGTTGTGGGCTGCAGTGATTGATAAGCCCTGGGTGTTCATTCATAAGTTTAGTAAGAACCTAAGTGTAGAGTTGAGCTGCAAATTAGATGTTGGGACGGATTGTACATGAGAGGTTCAAACATCACACAGTTGATCAGCCATGCTGGATGTGTTGGATTTTGTCTTAACGTCATAGCAAAAACTTCTATTCCAGACTGGAAAACTTTTACACTCCACAAAACAATCATCTGTGTGCTTTTTCTGATTTCTGTTTTTTTTCAAGAAGAGTTCCACTTTTAATTCGATTTGTGAATATATTTTGTGAATTATTTATTTGTTAAATATCAGCATTTTTATTTTGCAACGTTCTGTCGATTGTGGATATTTATTTACAAGTGGTCAGTGGCGTTACTAATTGAAGCAAAACAAGGATATGCTAGTTTTCTTTTCGAGGGTTTCAGCAGCACCGGAGCCATTTATTAACTCGGTGCTTGCAGTTTAGATACTAGTATACCGTGTGTGTGTATATAAAACGTGTACAATGATAACGCCTGCACCTAGTCCAGTCGCAGGCCCTACGATGGTGTTACCACGGAATAGCTATTGTTCCCACTTGTGGGTACCCCACCCAAGACTGCACCCCCACTACAACAACACCTCCCTTAGATCTGGTAAGTAGTGACTCTTGACAGTTTCATGTTGGGTTAAAAAAGAAAAACGACATCTTTTATTGCATGTGTTTGAAAAATAAAATAAAAAAGTGCGTGTGTTAGTATATTCTAATTGTACAAAAACATCGTATTGCACTTGTGTTAATACAAATGTATATCCTGAATTTTGTTGCCATTGTTCAAATGTTTCTATTATGTTTGGAATCGCCAAGGAAAGATAATTGATTTTGGTTAATACATTTAAAAAAAAAAATTAAATTGCCGTTTACAAAAACTTGTTTTAGATTACTTTCAGGGCAAGCTCTGGGTCGGCAAAACAATTTGCCAAATCATCTATTAAACTTAAAAAATTGCAAAAACCCTGTAATATTGTAACAAAATATCATTTGTTACACAAATATTATAACTTTGGATTTAAATAATATCTATTCCACTGATAAATAGGCACTATTGAATGTAATGGCAGACTGCATATAACATTATAATTGTAACTTCAACCATATTTACATATACTGAATGCAAGGTTGTGATCTGAAAGTTTATTATCTGCGTTAAAAAATTAAGTAAATAGTTGTGATTAGATTTCATCTAAAATGCTAAAACAAGTACCTGTAGTATTCAGTAGACAGATTTTCAGCTTTTTAAAGATTATTTCAGCATTTTAAAAGATTATTTCAGCATTTCTAAAGATATTTTCAGCGTTTTAAAGATTATTTCCTCATTTTTAAAGATATTTTCAGCTTTTTAAAGATTATTTCAGCATTTTTAAATGATATCAAAATCGAACATTTTTGTGAATCTCTGTATTTACAATACAGTTGTGGTTTTATAAAGTTTGTGATTGTTTTTTTTGTGAACATCTTTCTATAACACACTTGTATTTTTATGAAGTTTTATGAGTTACATTTGAATTTCTTCAACACTTAAACAAGTATTTTTATAGTTCAGTTTCTTTTTAATCTTGTCAAGTTTTATTTTAAGTTTGTGATTTCTCTTTCAATTTTATAGTTTATTATTTTATTTTCAATCTCAGCAACAATTGTATTTAAAAGTTTGTGATTTCCCTCTATAATATCTTCAACACCAGTATTTTTGTAGTTTGTTATTGCCCTCTATAATATCTTCAACACCAGTATTTTTATAGTTTGTGATTTCCCTCTATAATATCTTCAACACCAGTATTTTTATAGTTTGTGATTTCCCTCTATAATATCTTCAACACCAGTATTTTTATAGTTTGTGATTTTCATTTAAAATTTCAAAGTTTTTTTTTATTTTCCTTTGATTGTCTTCAACACTTTTATTTATATCAAATTTGTGATTTTCATTTTCAATTTTCCTGCTTCAAGGTTAGGGCTTCTTTTGGCATCTGGCAACCCGATAAGTTGTGATTTCTCTTTCAATCTCTTCAACACTTGTATTTCTATAAAATTCGTGTTTTTCAATCCCGTCAACATTTGTATTTTTTATAAAGTTTGTGATTTTCTTTTCAATCTCTTCCTCAACACTTATTTTTATAAAGTTTGTGATTTTCTTTTCAATCTCTTCAACACTTATTTTTATAAAGTTTGTGATTTTCTTTCCAATCCCTTCAACACTTATTTTTATAAAGTTTGTGATTTTCTTTTCAATCTCTTCAACACTTATTTTTATAAAGTTTGTGATTTTCTTTTCAATCCCTTCAACACTTATTTTTATAAAGTTTGTGATTTTCTTTTCAATACCTTCAACACTTATTTTTATAAGGTTTGTGATTTTGTTTTTAATCCCTTCAACACTTATTTTTATAAAGTTTGTGATTTTCTTTTCAATGCTCTTTATATCAGTAATTTGCAATTTAAGACCCTTTTAAGTTTTTGTTGCTTGAAGAATGAAAGGATCCTGTTTATATCTTCCTATTTAAACCCAGTTAACCGGTGTGTGTGAATCAGATTAGAGAGTATAAAATGTAGAAGTTTAGGAAATCTTATACGTCCATGCTTACATCACAGATTAATGGCTCAAGAATTGAGAACCAGTATTTTCTGGTTGAAAGCGGTCTCATTTTCAAAACTTTCACAGTGCAACATCCTATGAAAGCACTTCATCCATAGCAGTAAAAGTTTCTTTTGTTTAATGATACCACTAAAGCACATTGATTTATTAATCGTCGGCTTTGTGATGTCAAACATTTTGTAATTTTGACTCAGTAGCATATAATATCACATTAAGATTAAGGTTAATTTATATAATATAATTACATTAGGATTAAGGTTAATTTATATAATATAAATACATTAGAATTAAGGTTAATTTATATAATATAAATACATTAGGATTAAGATTTATTTATATAATATAATTACATTAGGATTAAGATTAATTTATATAATATAACTGCATTAGGATTAAGATTAGTTTATATAATATAATTACATTAGGATTCAGAATGATTTGACAATTATCCTCTAACAATTTACACAATGATAAAAAAAAATCGAAACATTAAACAACTAAATAGGATTTCAAATGAGGATTAGAGTTAAAGTTTTTTTTTTTTAACGACACCACTAGAGCACCAAATGTGGATTAAGGAACATGTTAATAACCCTGGACTGCTCTGGTGACAGATTTATCACCCGATGATGCCAAAAGTCAAACACCAGGGAAAAAACATTATCACGACCATAACAAAAGACTTGTTGACATTTGACCAATGCAAGTTGACTGATTACAAGGCAAGGGGTATTGTGCAAATAACTATCCTCTCTCTTTGGCCATCATTAAATCACAGCCCGCCCTTTTCAAACCGTCAAGTGGTAAACGCTGCAGATAAATCTCTGGGGTACCTCTTGTGATTCTCGGAGAGGTTTTTCACACGTCACATAAAAGACTGTCAGTTTGCGATTCTTACTCTTCGAGGTAATCTTTTTTTTACTTTATAATCCCCAGAGTTTCTTTCTTTACAAGGGAGGGTCCGTAATTTGTTAATGGGGTGGTTGAGGTAATGTTTTTTTTACTTTATAATCCCCAGAGTTTCTTTCTTTACAAGGGTGGGTCCATAATTTGTTAATGGGGTGGTTGAGGTAATCTTTTTTTATTTACTTCATAATCCCCGGAGTTTCTTTCTTTACAAGGGAGGGTCCGTAATTTGTTAATGGGGTGGTGTTGGTGATGGTATATTTTTACTAAGGATGTTTTTTGTTCTTTTTTAAATAAAGATGTATATATTTTGTTTGAATATAAAAATACATGTTAATATTTTCATTGAAAAAAAAAAGTTTTTTGAAAAATAAAAATACATGTATATTTGTTAGAAAATAAAAATAAATTTATTTTCTTTGGAATATATATATATATATATATATATATATATATATATATATATATATATATATAATCATTGATTAATTGACATTTTTCAGTAGTGTTGTTAGTAGAATGGAGTGCAGGATTTGTGGATGAATACGATTGTTTGAGTTTAGAAATAATATTTGTAGAGGTAGAAAAAAAAAAGACTCATCGTTTATTTAGTTTCTTAAAATATTCTTTTATTTACAAATTGTTTTGTTTTTTCAATTTTAGTTGGTTGAAAATACACAACTGTTGAACTGGAGCCATTCATAGTTCTGTTTAATTAAAAAAAAAGAGAAGTTTTATTGAAATATTTATAAATGACTTAATAAATATTTGCAAATTGGGTAAAACACATTAATTGTTTTCAAATTATTTGCAAATATTTGTATTAGGTATTGTGTGCATTAAAAAAAACAAAAAAACCATATATATATATAATATATATATATATATATATATATATATATTGCAAATATTGTTTTTATTTAAAAAAAGAAAGAAAGATAATTATTAAATTGATTCATATAAAGATTATTTTGCCAATAGTATTTATTGTATAACTAGATAAGTAACTGTTCATCAATACATCTTGCTTAAAAAAAAGTTTTTAAAAAAAAAGGAAAAAGAATTAACCAGCATTTATTTGTTTGTATACAGTAAGAGAGCTGGCTGGGGAGACCCCCCACCCCCCCTCCCGATGTAAACACTGAGACCCCTAAGTGAGATCTGCCCTGCTAATTGTCTGCTGGGCGTAATCTTATTTCTAAGGAGGTGATGAGCACCTTGCCAGAGTTTTGTGTGTCACCTGTGTTGTGTTTTCATTAGCTATTAACACTGATGTAATTGCCTCTCACTGTATTGTGGGCAGGTTTGTCCAACTCAAGTGTACTTCACTCAGATGGGATGAAGTTTGGTGATAATGGGGTTTTTTTGTGGGGGGTTTTAAACACAGTCATACACCAAGGTTGCTGTCCATGTCATTAAGTTAAATCACAATTAATTCTTTTTTTAACGTCTTTTGTTGGGGTTTTTTGTTGTTCTTTTTGTTTTTAAATTATATTGATGTTGATCATAAATTCATATACTAATCATTGTTTGATACCCATTAGCAGATGTAATTTTGTGCTGGCATGTCGTTCATTTTTTTATTCATTCATTCATTCATTCATTCATCTATATCCAAGAAAGGGGTCTTTCTTATATGGTCTGCTCTATAGATCTCTATCTCTTTCTCTCTCTTTTTTTTTCTCCCTTTCTGTCTGTCTCTCTCTCTCCCCCTCTCCCTCTCCCTCTCCCTCCCTGCCTCCCTCACTCTCTCTCTCTCTCTCTCTCTCTCTCTCTCTCTCTCTCTCTCTCTCTCTCTCTCTCTCTCTCTCTCTCTTCTCTCTCTCTCTCTCTCTCTCTCTCTCTCTCTCTTTCTCTCTCCCTCCCTCCTTCCCTCTCTCTCTCTCTGTCTATAAAATACAAATACACTTCCTGTAACTAAACAATATATACATTCACAACGAATACTAATTATTTACATTCATTTAATATTAATTATATATGTCATGAATAATCTTTAACTGCATTTGAAAATGCCAGTAGTGTGTGAGTGTTGGGCAATGACTAGTTGTTTTTTTTAAATGCAGTTTTTCACTGTAATGATGAGAGCTGTGTTTCTAAACTGTGGGATTATTAATTTTGTACACATCATGCTTACCAACTGGTTTGGTTAATATCACACAGTGAAAAGTTTTCCCAGCTGGGTTTTTTTTTAAAGGTTAATTCTTGTGACATAGCATTTTCACCATTGACTTTTTCTTTTTCTTATTGATAATCTTCAAAATACATTTTGCCTTGTACGTATTTAAACTCTTTTTTTTATCGATATGTATATTGTGCATAATTAATGTCATACTACTTTTTACATGTCGTTAAACATTAATTTTTTAATTTTGCTTGTTTGTTAATTCATTCGATCATTCATTCATTTATTTATTTATTTATTTATTTATTAATTCCTCCCTTCATTCATTCCTTCCTTCTTTCATTCATGCTTTCATTTATTTCTTTGACACCCAATAGCCGATGATTAATAAATAAATCAATGTGTTCTAGTGGAGTTATTAAAAAACCCTTCTTTTTGATGGGGGGTGGGGGGGGGGAGTGTATGCTGTAGATGATTGTGAATTATTGCTTAACAAAAATATGTACGTGATAATTCATAGCCTGCTGTTCCCATTAAAAACTGACAGTTCCTTTTAAAGGTAATAAAATACTGTATTGTATCAACAACAACAAAAATATGTATAGCTTTTTCTATTACGCTGAGTATGCTATTAGTTATTTAAGTTATACAGCTTTTAACTGAACAGCTAGCAATTCCCTATACATTTGAGTAAAAAACACAATGGCAGCCATAATATGCATTATGGGAGCGATAAAACCGCGGCCAAATACCCCGAAAATCTGTCAAGTAATTACACGCTAATAAAGTGAACATTGTTTTGTGCATGCATGGCGTTTTCCAAATATTATGAGAGACAGAAAAAGTGGGGGCAATAAAACTCATCTATTTCACATAATGTGTGATCTATTTCACATGGGCTGCAATGCCAGAGCTTCCAGCAAGTTCCGGGCATAGCTGGGAGCCATTTTCATCATCAGGAGCTGGTTTACAGCCAATTTAAAGCTCATCACGCAGGGAGGAGCCCGGGGAGGGGGTCCCACAACAAGGATCTCACCACACAGTTATAAATGACAGTGTATATTAGCTATAATTACTGTTGAAATATTCACCTCACAGTTATAAATGATAAGTGTATATTGGTTGTAATTACTGTGCAGATATTCACCACATAGTTATAAATGACAGTTACGGTTAAAGTTTGTTTTGTTTAACGACACCACTAGAGCACATTGATTTATTAATCATCGGCTATTGGATGTCAAACATTGTATGTTAGCTATAATTACTGTGCAAATATAACATTATGAGAAAAATTATATATACTTTCTTTCTTTAAAAAAATAAAAAAATAATAATTAAATACAAAAATATGAATCTATTTTAATGGCATTGTTAACTATTATAGAGTTTATATAATCCTTCCCAACTCCAATGTACATAATAGATTGTACTTTGTGTTTTCCTCCTTAATAAAAAGGAGCTCTTGGTTTTACTTCCCTATAACATTTCCTCATTGTGCTCCTTCACGTATTCTTAAATTCAAAAAATTTCGTGTGATACTTTTAGTTTTTCTCCTCTTTCGTGTGATCATTGGAAACAGAAAGTCGTGTGAAAGCTAGTTTTACCGATGGCTATTTATCACGGTGTTAAATGGGAACAGCTACTTGGGGCCCCCGTATATTACTACGGCTGGTTTTGTTAGTGATGTATGTGAGAATGCCACTCATGGTTCTGTCAGCCAGTGATCAGCGTGGTGTTTGATGCCGATTGAAAACTCATCACCCGCAGAAAGCTTTTGTGCTCCCGTGAAACCATAGCTGGCTTTGTTTACGAGATAATGGGAAAGCCATTGGTCTAGTTTTGAGGGTTTTTTTGTGTATAATTTGAAGATAATCGTTGTACATGTGTTTGACAAACATGATTGTCTTCGTCTCGCTGTCATTGTAGTTTACTATATCAGTACATTTTGGCCAGGTTTTGAGTTTTGAATGAATAAATAAATAAATAAATTAGAAGAATAAGTTATAGAATTCTAGCGTTATGAAGTGTAATTGTTTAATGGACCATTCCTAATTATCAGCACTGTACATAAGCCTACTTTGACTTTACATTGCAATTTAAAAAGACTTGAAAAGATAACGCAATTTTTCTTACGAGGGCTTTGTGAATACTCTTCATTCTGACACATGTACCTATCTTTGTTTAAACCGCAATAACCAATGTGTTGTTTTTGTGCTGGGATGGTGTTAAGCATTCATTCATTCATTTATTCATTCTTTAATTTATTCATTCATTCACCCACACACCCACTCACCATCCCACTTACTCATGCATTCACCCGTCCGTCCGTCCGTCTGTCTGTCTGTCTGTCCGTCCATTCATTGCTTTATGAATTGGGCCCCAGATTTATAATATATTGCTCCAGACATGAGTAGAATGATCAGTCCTCCATTTTGGCTTTATAGATCTTTGACCTGACTACTAAATTCACCTTCCGCCCTTCTGTCCTGGAACGTAGTCACTGGCAAAGTCGAAGGTTAACTTAAATATGAGATAGGCATGCTCGAAACCTTTGTGGTATATGAACACGTTACTACAGTATGCTATCCTATTCTATCCTATCCTTATAAAATGTACATTTTTCCCACAATCGGAAGACAAATCCCGATGATTGCCCATTAGTTAAGAGTCTTCCAGTTATTTAACTAACTGGTAAATCTCTCATCACACAACGCTAATTGGTTTTTAATGCAACCAGAGAGTTCTGATGTCACAGGATGTCCATGGACCAGCGCCCGCCAGTCCGGAGTATGGACTAGCTATGAGTGTTTAACAGAGTCACTATGATAACAAGCCTAATGAGGCCTGCCCTTGTGATCAGCAGATACCTGGGGAGAGTCCTCTTTAATTAGGTCAGCGCTTTCTACTTGTAATTAGGAAGGTCTGCCCTCATACTGGTTCTCATGGGATGTGACCGGCCTCGGTGGCGTCGTGGTTAGGCCATCGGTTTACAGGCTGGTAGGTACTGGGTTCGGATCCCAGTCGAGGCATGGGATTTTTAATCCAGATACCGACTCCAAACCCTGACACCATATAACCGTAAATAAAATGTGTTGAGTGTGTCGTTAAATAAAATATTTCTTACTTTCTTTCTCATGGGATGTGGAGAAGGGATGATTTCGGTTCGATTTTGGCAGTGAAAAGTTTTTTCTTTAACGACATCACTGGAGCATATTATTTAATCATCAGCTATTGGATGTCAAACATTTGGTAATTCTGACTCAGTCATCAGAGGAACCCTAATGTAGCTAGGGATCTTTTATATGCACTTTCCAACAGACAGGATAGCACATACCACAGCCTTTGAGGTGCTTGCATTCTCATTTCAATCAGTGCACCACAACTGGTCAAAGGCCATGGATGCACGTTCAGTCTGGGATCGATCCCCATCACTGAGCCCATGAGACTATTTTTTGTTCCAGCCATTGCATCACGACTGATATATCAAAGTCCGTGATATGTACTGTCCTGTCTGTGTGATGGTGCATGTAAAAGATCCCATGCTACTAATGGTAAAAATGTAGCAGGTTTCTTCTCTAAGACTATATGTCAAAATTACCAAATGTTTGACATCCAGTAGGCGATGATTAATAAATCAGTATGCTCTAGTGTTGTCGTTAAACACACTATCCATCATTAAACAAACAAAATCTACAGTTAAAAAGTATGACTTTTGAGTGTGTTGAAAAACATACACACATCGTGTCATGATGGCTGTAGCTAAATCTGAATCCACAGTTAAAGAGTATCACTTTTTGAGTATGTTGAAAAACATACACACAACGTGTCAAGATGGCTGTTGCTACTAAATCTATCTTCTGAAGGAAAAATTCAGTTAACATTTGCCAGCCTCATGACAGATTAATGTAAAGTGAGAATTGCCAATGGCTGTTTGGAAGGTAGTACTTGCATAATTAGCGGTAATTCTCGTGCAGACGTTTCATCAGGATGATTGACAGGCTCGCGGTTGTGGGAATCCTTCACCACTAGTGACATAAGCTGTAATTAATTAATCCTACGCAATTGTAATTAATACTCCCGTGATGTAAGATAAACGACAGATTTTGTTCAGATCTAAAATGTGGATCCAGGTTTGTTAGGGATGGACTGAGAGTGACAGATTTTGAATTTATGTAGGTATGTGTGCACCTGTTCACTTGATGGTTACGTTCATTAAATTACGATTTAAAGATTTAAACGTTGTTTTAGTTATTCAGTTCATTCACACCTTGTTTGATACCCAATAGCCAGTCGCTATTTTTGTGCTGGAGTGTCGTTAAACATCCATTCATTCACTTCATTCAGCACAACAAATCGGTTCCATCCATCCATCCATTTATCCATCCATCAACTCACAATCCGTCTATCCATCCATCCATCCATCCACCCAAATCTCATCCATCCATCCATCCATCCATCCATCCATCCATCCATCCACCCAAATCTCATTCATACATTCATCCTTCCATCCATCCATCCATCCATCCATCCATACATCTATCTATCTATCCATCCATTATATTTATACATCCTTAAATTATAGCTACAAGTACCTTTTCTTGAATTGAATAGGGGTGGGACTTAGCCCACTGGTAAAGCGCTCACTTGATGCGCGGTTGGTCTGGGATCAATCCCCATCGGTGGGCCCATTGGTCTAGTTCTCATTCCAGCCAATGCACCACGACTGATATATCAAAGGCCATGGTATGTGGGATGGTGCTTATAAAAGATCCCTTGCTACTAATGGAAAAATGTAGCAGGTGTCCTCTTTAAGATTGTGTGTCAAAACTACCAATGTTTGACATCCAATAGTCAATGAATATTAAATCAATGTGCTCTAGTGGTGGTGTTAAAAAAATAATACACATGTATGTAATAATAAAAAAAGATTAAAAATTTACTAAAGAAGGAGAACCCAAAAAGGGCCTCACCTGTATTATGTAACCCATACCTCTTGTGTGCTACTCTAGCTCTAAACCTTTTTATATTGAATTAGGACATGGCAGGTTACTCCAACACTCACCTAGTGATCTACTGGTCAAGGGAGACAACTAGGTTAATGCAGTAACCGATGTGCAGGATCCAGTGTCAGCACATTAGTCATTGAGACATGTTGCTGTTCCCTTGGGAAAAAAAATGTCTACCCAGTGCAGTTGTCTTGGTCTCACACTAGAGTTAATTATTTCTTGTTTATGTGTTAAAAAAAGAGAGCAGTTTATCAACATTGTATATATTACTGTTAGTACTGAGTTTGGTACTTTTGTCAGTACTGTTAATTATTTCTTGTTTTACATATCAGAAAAGGTGCAGTTTATTAAATTTATATACTATTATTAGTATAAAACTGGTACTTTTTTTAATTCTGTTAATATATTATATATCATTAAAAGTGCAGTTGTTTGTCTAAATATCTCAATAATTAATGATTTAATAATTATTTAATAATTATTTAATAATATACTGAGAAGTCTTTAAACAAATACTTCATTCCTTTTTCATGAGTACAACTGAATATATAGTTTGTTAAAAGTGTACTTTGGACTCATCTTGAACAGAAATACGTTATTAGATATCTTGTTATTGTTTTGATTTATTGATCTCTATCTTCCCTGAGAATATTTGGTAAATATACTTTGGACTCGTCTGGAACAAAAATACGTTATTAGATATCGTGTTATTGTTTTGATTTATTGATCTCTATCTTCCCTGAGAATGTTTGGTAAATGTACTTTGGACTCATCTTGAACAGAAATACGCTATTAGCCATCTCGTTATTGTTTTGATTTATAGATCTCTATCTTCCCTGAGAATGTTTGGTAAATGTACTTTGGACTCATCTTGAACAGAAATACGCTATTAGCCATCTCGTTATTGTTTTGATTTATAGATCTCTATCTTCCCTGAGAACATTTGGTAAATAGTTTTTATTGTTGCCTGTCTTTCTAATAAACGTGCACTTTAAACATCTTGAATCTATCACTGGTTTGCCACTCATAACTTTTAAAACAGCCTTCCAGCAAACCTGTTTGAGCAATATACAGTTTAAGCCATGTTGAAAATCCAGTTTATTTATTCAGTTCTGCCATAAGAAAAAGAGAAAGAAAAAAAGAAAGAAAGAAAAAAAAAAACTCAGTTTGGCAAAGTCTGTGAAACATGGCTCTTTTTTGCATTCATGGTTTCATTCATTTGGTAACCTGCAGGTCAGAGGTCACAGCCGTGTAACCTGATTGGTTGCCTCTGTTATCGCTACCTCCCATATATGGAATAGAGTGATTGAGAGCGTTCAAGGTTCGGTCTATTTATGACGAGAGGTAGGGCAAGTTGTAAAACTTGCCAGATGTGTTTAAGTTTACTCTGACCCGCTTTATAGACAAGTACATTGAAACGAGAGGGATATTTCTTTTATGGGAGATTTCTTTTTATTTCTTTAACCACACCTCAGCACATTTTTTAGTGTCTAATATATTGGTTATGTATGGACAAAAGCAGGGATTTTTTCCATTAGTAGCAATGGATCTTTTATATGCACCATCCCACAGACAGGATAGCACATACCATGGCATTTAATTTACCAGTCGTGGTGCACTGGTTGGAACGAGAAATAGCCTCATGGGCCCACCAATGAGGATCAATCCAAGTCGATGAGGATCGATCCAAGTCGATGAGGATCGATCCAAGTCGGTGCTTTACCACTGCGCTACGCCCCACCCCCTAGATTTATTAAGCGAGTGCTTCACCATTTGGCTTAAACCAAACACTACCTTAAAACAGAGTTTCTTCGGTGCATTCTACAAATATTAAAGCAGAAGATACAAAATATAATTATTTGATCTGGCGCTTAAACTTTGTGGTGTTTTTTTTTGTAAAAGTGTGACAACAATATTAGATTTTTTAAAGCAAAAAAATAAATAAAATAATAATAATAATAATAATAATAATAATAAAATAATAATAATTTTTAAAAAATCCAACAAGAAACAAAATGTTTTGCATGGTCCTAAAAATATCTGAACTGATCAATTTGAAGACATCCAAGAGCCAACCGTTGATTAATAAATAATGTGCTCTAATGGTGTCATTAAACAATTAGGCAGGCAACCAGTTCTTTGGTAAAAACATCACGCCCTAATGATAGTTCTTTGTTTTCTGTGCATACAGTTTATGTGTGTTTTATCACTAGGTGTGATTTGTCAAAACTATTTTTATGATTCTTACAGAGCACTCCATTAATTTTTAATTGTGTTAGGCTAGGTTTGTCAACAGTGTTTTCATGCTTGTGACAGAACACTTCAATAGTTTTTAATTGCATCCAAGGCATGAGTTTATAACAGGATGTTTGTGAAAAGATTCCAGATGTCTAAACATGGTTGATAGTCATTTTGTTTTAAAAGGACATTCCTGAGTTTTCTGCAACTTTTAATATGTTATCAACTAACAGAGACTTTTTAACGATTGTAATTGCATATCAAATATATTTTTCTGCATAAAATGTTAGTGGCTGTATATTAAACGTGTTTATGGTCATTCTAATATTTTTCCTAGGTTAAATTTCATTTTATTTCCTAAAATATGATTTTTTCGTACATACGAAATTATTTGAAGACAGAATCCAGTTTGGGCTTCTTACAAATATTAAGATGACCAGAAACACATTGAATATACAGACACTGATATTCTAAACCAGGAAATATATTTAATATGAAAGTTTAATCATAGAAATATTTTATTAGTCGGAAACATCTTATAATGCAGCAAACTCGGGAATGTCCCTTTAAGGAATCTGTTAGAGATGAAGAGATTGGTCTTGAGATATTTATACAAATGTTGGGTCAATGCATTAAGGAGGAAAATAGCAAAAAAAAAGAAAAAGAAAAACACCCCTTATTTTTTACACTTATGAAAATGTTGATGATTGTGAAGAGCCATTTACGATGCTATTTATCATATGTTCTCTGACCTTTTGAAGAAAAAAAAGAAAAAAGAAAGTAAACTAGCTTATTAATTGTCACACCCATGCACTTATTTATTTTCTTGATGAAAAAAAACTCCAAACAAAGTAAGCTCCAGCATATTTTTGTTCAATAATATCTGGGAACATGAATCTTTTCTCTTTTCCGACCTACTGGTGTTTTAGCCTATATTTTGCGTGGTGGTTTTCTTAATGAAAAAAAAACCCCCAAACAAAGTAAGCTCCAGCATATTTTTGTTCCATAATATCCAAGAACATGAATTTTTTTCTCTTTTCCGACCCACTCATGTTTTAGCCTATAATTTGCATGGTTATTTTCTTGATGAAAAAACCCCAAACAAAGTAAGCTCCAGCATATTTTTCTTCCATAATATCTGGGAACGTGAATCTTTTTCTCTTTTCTGCCCCACTGGTGTTTTAGCCTATGTTTTGCATGGTTATTTTCTTGATGTAAAAATGAACAAAGTAAGCTCCAAGCATATTTTTGTTCAATAATATCAGAGAACATGAAACTTTTCTCTTTTCTGACCCACTTGTGTTTTAGCCGATATTTTGCATGGTTATTTTCTTGATGTAAAAACGAACAAAGTAAGCTCCAAGCATATTTTTGTTCCATAATATCCGAGAACATGAATCTTCTGGCCGTCTGGTGTTTTAGGCAATATTTTGCGTGGTTGTTTGGGAGAGGCTGTAATCATTGCGGTTTTGGGAGAGGCTAATAACCAGGATTTGATGTGGTGCATATGGCAGTGTCATCGCTCCGTCATAACTGATGTACCACAAGCCCCCAGTTCCACTTGATACAGAATAACAAATATATACGGCAGCCGGGCCGATCTTTGTTCCCAGAAGAATAAATATACACGAGTGAGACGACCAAAGAGCCACTACTGTGTATAAGAATATACTCGTGGAGTCTTCTCGTAGAGGGTTTATGTATTATAGAGATGAGGGAAGATTGTGCCCCGCGGACATCAAGTACATAATACTTCCCTCACTACTGATCC
This sequence comes from Gigantopelta aegis, assembly GCF_016097555.1. NCBI lineage: Eukaryota > Metazoa > Mollusca > Gastropoda > Neomphalida > Peltospiridae > Gigantopelta > Gigantopelta aegis. The sequence goes on from NC_054710.1 coordinate 10,452,248, forward strand.
TCTTGATGGTGTAGTAGTTAACCCATGAGCCTTACGGCTGGAAGGTACTATGTTCACATCCCAGTACCGGCTTCGCATCCTAGTACCGGCTCCTATACTTAACAACTAACCATTCAGGTGTGCTAATATTCAGTCATGCCACCATTCAGTTATACTACCATTTAGTAGGCTACCATTTGGTTGTATTTGCATTCAGTCAAGCTATCATTTAGTTATACTACCATTCAGTCATACTACCATTTAGTAGGCTACCATTTGGTTGTATTTGCATTCAGTCAAGCTATCATTTAGTTATGCTACCATTCAATCATACTACCATTTAGTAGACTACCATTTGGTTGTATTTGCATTCAATCAAGCTATCATTTAGTTATACTACCATTCAGTCATACTACCATTTAGTAGGCTACCATTTGGTTGTATTTGCATTCAGTCAAGCTATCATTTAGTTATACTACCATTCAGTCATACTACCATTTAGTAGGCTACCATTTGGTTGTATTTGCATTCAGTCAAGCTATCATTTAGTTATGCTACCATTCAATCATACTACCATTTAGTAGACTACCATTTGGTTGTATTTGCATTCAGTCAAGCTATCATTTAGTTATACTACCATTCAGTCATACTACCATTTAGTAGGCTACCATTTGGTTGTATTTGCATTCAGTCAAGCTATCATTTAGTTATGCTACCATTCAATCATACTACCATTTAGTAGACTACCATTTGGTTGTATTTGCATTCAATCAAGCTATCATTTAGTTATACTACCATTCAGTCATACTACCATTTAGTAGGCTACCATTTGGTTGTATTTGCATTCAGTCAAGCTATCATTTAGTTATACTACCATTCAGTCATACTACCATTTAGTAGGCTACCATTTGGTTGTATTTGCATTCAGTCAAGCTATCATTTAGTTATGCTACCATTCAATCATACTACCATTTAGTAGGCTACCATTTGGTTGTATTTGCATTCAGTCAAGCTATCATTTAGTTATACTACCATTCAGTCATACTACCATTTAGTAGGCTACCATTTGGTTGTATTTGCATTCAGTCAAGCTATCATTTAGTTATGCTACCATTCAATCATACTACCATTTAGTAGGCTACCATTTGGTTGTATTTGCATTCAGTCAAGCTATCATTTAGTTATACTACCATTCAGTCATACTACCATTTAGTAGGCTACCATTTGGTTGTATTTGCATTCAGTCAAGCTATCATTTAGTTATACTACCATTCAGTCATACTACCATTTAGTAGGCTACCATTTGGTTGTATTTGCATTCAGTCAAGCTATCATTTAGTTATGCTACCATTCAATCATACTACCTTCCATTCAGTCATACTGCCATTCATTTAGTCATGTACCATCCATTCAGTCATACCACCATTCAGCCATACTACCATTCAGCCAAACACACGGTACCATTCATTCATACAATCATATATATATATATATATATATACATACATACATATATATACATAATATATATATATATACATATATATACATACACACATACACACACACCACACCACATACACACACGTGTACCTTTTTCTTTTCTTTACAAAAATAAGCATGTATCATTTTTCGTATCCCACGTAGCGACATAAAAACCATATGCCACGGCCTGTAGTGATGCTCATTGTGGGCGCACTGCACGCTTTCTAGGTGTTTACACCAGCGTAAAGCTGCTCGCAGTGCCCGACACCGGTTCGTGCCAGGAATCTCAGCACCCTTTTGCTCCCCGGTTCTTTCTGCCACTGTGGTTTCGCCATCACTCCTCTGCCTCTGCTCACATCTGCAACAGTTTCCGCGGATCATCCCAGAGCATCGCACCGCGGTCCCCATCACTATGTGTTGTGATGGCTTCACCAAACAGGGCCAAATCGGCACTGGATAAACATTTATGTGAGTAAACGAGCTCTCTCATTAGGGCCACATTTCGCGAATGGGTTTTCCTTACGTATGTCTGGTCTTATGATTATTGCTGCCGGTTGATCGGCTGTCTGCATGGAACACATTTCCCAGTTCTTGGTATACACAGAGGAGAAAACTGTCCATCAAGCTTGTGATGCAGTTGTTGTTGTTGTTGTTGTTGGTCTAGGTTTGACACCTGTCATCACGCTTTTGGCACCGGTGTAATAGTGTTCAGTGATTGGTGGATGAATGAATGAATATTTTTATATTTTTTTTTTTACAAAGTTGGTCAATGATTAAAAGGTGGATCAGTACATGGAGTCGATTGGTTGCAGTAGTTGGAGTAGGAAATCATGAATTAACTGAAACATGGATGGATGGACAGATGTGCAGAAGGATGAATGAAAGCTAATATGAATGGCTCAAAAAGAAATGAATGGATAGATATATGTATAGAGAAAGATGGATGAATGGATAGTTGAATGAATGAATGGCTCACTTAAAAATAAATGAATGGATGGGCATAGAGAAAGATGGATGAAGAATAGTTAGATGGATGGATGGATGGATGGATGGATGAAGAATGGATGGATGGATGGATGGATGGATGGATGGATGAATGGATGAATGAAGGTATGAATGACTCACTAAAAAGAAATGAAGGAATAGGCATAGAGAAAGATGTATGAATGGATAGTTGAATAAATGGATGGATGAATGAATCAAGGTATGAATGTCTCACTAAAAAGAAATGAAGGAATAGGCATAGAGAAAGATTTATGAATGAATAGTTGAATAAATGAATGAATGAATGAAGATATGATTGCCTCACTTAAATAAAGGAATGGGTGGGTATTGAAACATAAATAAACAAATGGACAGTTGAATGAATAAATGCACCAGTCATTAAGTGGTAGGTTATTTTATTCTAAGTATTCATTATATATCTGTTGGTTATATGTACGGTAGTGTCTGCATTGTAAAATGTGTTCAGATGTAATCCCTGTTGTACTACCGGCCTCAGTGGCGTCGTGGTAGGCCATCGGTCTACATGCTGGTAGGTACTGGGTTCGGATCCCAGTCGAGCCATGGGATTTTTAATCCAGATACCGACTCCAAACCCTGAGTGAGTGCTCCGCAAGGCTCAATGGGTAGGTGTAAACCACTTGCACCGACCAGTGATCCATATAACTGGTTCAACAAAGGCCATGGTTTGTGCCATCCTGCCTGTTGGAAGCGCAAATAAAAGATCCCTTGCTGCTAATCGGAAGAGTAGCCCATATAGTGGCGACAGCTGGTTTCCTCTCAAAATCTGTGTGGTCCTTAACCATATGTCTGACGCCATATAACCGTAAATAAAATGTGTTGAGTGCGTCGTTAAATAAAACATTCCTTTCTTTTCCCTGTTGTACTAGTAGTATAATATTATATTCTACCGATTTAGCTTTGTTCAGATTTATTCCCCAATCTCTCCATACCATCAGGGCTTCTATAATTTTTATAAAATCCACCAGCCATGGGATCAGTGATTTAAAAGATTTACTAGCCACAATTAAAAATTCACTAGCCCTATTTACTTTAAGTTGATACAATTTGACCAAATAATAATAATAATCAGATATGTCACCTAAAGAGGGAGACAGAGCTTAAAAACACTAACACTGGGGGGTTGGGGTGGGGTCAGAATATTCATATTCACAAAATAGACAACTGCAACATTTGAACCAAACAAATTCACTAGCCGTCGGGCAAGGCAATAGTAGTTATTTACTAGCCCAACAATGAATATCACTAGCCATGGGAGTGGAGTTACCATAATCTAGAAGCCCTGATACCATATACGATATATAACATTCATTGAAATACTTTTTGCCAATATATTGTTTTATTTGGCACACACATATGTGATCTATAAGGAACCACTCGAACGCTCTTTGGTCCTGCAGTACTGGCAGATTCTTGATGAAGCCTGCACTCTTAATTGCTTCCGAATGAGCAGTAATGGTTGCATCTTCAAAGTGACTGCGGTTGTAAAACGGCCTAGTAATAAATTTGGAGGGGGTACAGCTGACCTTATTATGGGTTGCAGGGTAATCAGTTTGCACATGAACACATGCCCCATTTGTGCAGGACATCAAAGCTGTCTCGGGGGCGGGCCTTAACTGTAGTGGGTGTGGCCAGTCACGAGGTGAGTGGGTTCTGATTGGGTGGGGAGGTTTAAGGTGCAGTTTACTAATTTTCTAATTCAGTTGATGCTGTTTAACAATACACACAGTGAAAAATCTCAAAACCGGACCCTCAGTAAACTGGAATTCTTTCAAAACCGGATCCTCAGTAAACTGGAATTCTCTCAAAACCGGACCCTCAGTAAACTGGAATTCTCTCAAAACCGGACCCTCAGTAAACTGGAATTCTCTCAAAACCGGACCTTCAGTAAACTGGAATTCTCTCAAAACCGGATGTTTTACAGAGTCTTTTTTTCCAAAAACCAGGACAGAACTTAACCTCTCTAAACCAGATCCCTCTTAATACTGGACATTTGTCTTGGTCCTAAGGGTGTCCGGTTTAGAGGGGTTTTACTGATATGCCACAAAAATATTAAATCTTGCAATTAAAAAGAAAGTTTAAAAAGTTTTGTTTTGTTTAACGACACCACTAGAGCACATTGATTTATTAATCATGGCTATTGGGTGCCAAACATTTGATAATTCTGACAGGGTTTTCAGAAGAGTTGGAACGGGGAAAAAACACAAATCCGAGAGTTATTCCCCTGAGGGGATTCGATCCTATACCACATGTACCTGAGTTGAGCACACTACTGACTAAGCTACATCCCTCCCCTCCCTCCCTCCCTCTTGTAATGAGTACAGGGACTGTCCTTGAAGCTTTTTGGGATGGGACGTAGCCAAGTGGTAAAGCGCTCGCTTGATGTGCAGTCGATCTAGGATCGATCCCCGTCAGTGGACCCATTTGGTTATTTCTCGTCCCAACCAGTGCACCACGGCTGGTATATCAAAGGTCGTGGTATGTGCTATCCTGTCTGTAGGATGGTGCATATAAAAGATCCCTTGCTACTACTGGGGAAAAAAAGACTGTCAGAAATACCAAATTGTTGGCATCCAATAGCTGATGAATACCATAATAAACTAATGTGCTCTAGTGGTGTCGTTAAACAAAACAAACTTTTAACTTTGAAGCTTTTTACTCTCAGATTCAAATGAAAAAGCAGCAAATAGTTTTCTAGTAAATTCTGTTCTATTTTGGTGCAGGTGTGATAAATGCTGTTTATTTTTCTGGGTTTGTTTGAAACCTTGTCCGTTTTTCTAGAATGGTGAAACTTGATTGGAGGTTTAAATAGATCTGAAGTTTAAAGGGACATGCCCTAGTTTTCAACCTGTGAAAATGAAACACAAAATTTATTTAATCTACAAACCTGTAACACATTTGGATAAAGTTACAATTGAGTGAAACATGAGTCTGTGACTTTGAAATGGTGAAATACCCTCGAAAAATAGAATAAAACTCAACTCCATAACTGTTACTTCTCAGACACACGTGCATTTTAAAAAATATGAGAAATGCATTTTGTGATATTAAAAACATCAGGATGACCAAAAACTCTTCGAATGTATGGACATTGATAATCTAAACCATAAAAACTATGTAAAGTGTGACTATAATAGTAAAAAATATGCCTTAGTGTTTAAAAACTAGGGTTTATCCCTTTAAGCATTCATCAAGTAATGACTTTGTTTGTTTAAACCCTTGGTTGTTTTCAGGAATGCTAAAACTTGATTGGAAGTAAAACTAGATTTGAGGTTTAAATAGATTTGAAGTTTAAGAAATTCAATAAGTAACGTCTTCGTTTCTTTGTTACAGATTTGCCCGCTACACAGGGGGTGCCGCCTCTTACTCCAGGGACGACCCAGAAGATGTCTCAAGCTCTAATGGAGAGCTTTAAAGCTTTTGAAAAAGAACAAAGTCGGTTGAACATCCCAAAAGGTGAGTAAGATTGAGAAAAATGGACATTTAAATTTGTTAAAATGGCTTAACATAATTAACTGCATGTAAACAGTGTTGAACAAGCAGGAAGGAAGGAAGGAATTGTTTTATTAACGATGCACTCAACACATTTTATTTATGGTTCTATAGCGTCAGACATATATATGGTTAAGAACCACACAGGTATTGAGAGAGGAAACCCGCTGTCGCCACTTCATGGGCTATTTTCGATTAGCAGCAAGGGATATTTTATATGCACCATCCAATACACAGGGTAGTACATATCACGGCCTTTGATATACCAATCGTGGTGCACTGGCTGGAGTGAGAAATGGCCCAATGGGCCCACCGACTAGGAACTAATTTTTATATGCACCATCCCACAGATACGACAGCACCTACCACGGCCTTTGGTATACCAGTCATGGTGCACTGGCTGGAATGAGAGAAATTGGAAATGAGCAGAAAACTAAATTATAAAATTAAATTTACAATTTGATACGAAAAAACACTTAGTAACGATATTATATAACGTGACTCTTCGTACTGCAAACAAAGAACACTTAAGTGACGGCCAATTTCTTTAATGGCTAGTAAAACACTTTATGGTTCGATTCATCAATTAGAGTGATATTTTACCGAACGTATACGAGCGGGGAAATTGTAGATCTTGTTCTGTCAAGTCAATCAAAGTCGACACCAGGTAGATTTCCCGCAGGTGTGCGATTGGTCATATTCTACCTGACAGGTGGCCAGCAAGCTCACCTTTCAATTTCCACCAGATTTTTCATCACTTTTCATCGGAAGTCCGGTGTACCGTTCAAATAACACGATCATCTTTCCGTCATGTCTTTTTGAAATCCAAGCCACAAGTTGTAGATTTGGCGATATTTTTATATTTTTTTGTGAAATCCAAGCTAGAAGTTGAAGGGTTTTGTTTTGTTTTGGGTTTTTTAATAATAAAAGTAATTTTGTTAATGTGTAGTTAGGAAAGATTGCAAACAGTTTTAGATAAAATGAAATTAATTTTATAAATGATTTGTCTTTCGGGTTTGTTTTTGGGGGGGGGGGGGGGGTTAATATCATTTTTCAAATCACTGGGTTTCTCCAGTTGCAATTAGTTTAGTGTTTAATAACAGTTAATGACAGATTTATTTAATTAATTGGATTAATCACTAAACAGACCTGGACATTAAAAAAAAAAAAAAAATTAATGTTACAAAATACTGATAAAAATCAGAGATGTAATGTAATCTATATTTAGGGATGTAGAAATGGGAGAATGATTGATGAAACTTATGAGTATTTATTTAAATATGAAAAATATGTAACATTCATCTTTAACTAAAATATAATTTTCTACTAAAATATAGTCCATGATGCAAAAACAATAAAGAGAAAGAAACTAATTTAACCCTAAAAATAATAATTCACATTATTTTTTTTTCACTAAGTTTACTTTAAAATATAGTTCTTTACCAAAATAAAGAAAGAAAAGAAGTAAAATCTAATATACATGTAACATTTAAAAAAAAACTCAGTCATTTTAAATTACTTCTTTTAAAACCTTTTCTAATAAATCATAACTTTCTACTTCTTTTTATAACCTTTTTTGCTAAAACATAATTTTTTTTAATTAAAATTTGACGGCAAAAAAAAAAAAAAAAAAAAAAAAAAAAACCAACAGAAAAAAACTAAAACACTAAAAGTACACATGTAACACTTTAAAACAAAATTATTTTACATTATTTCTTTTTCACTAAGTTTGTATCAAAATATAGTCCATGATCAAAAACAAAGTAAAAAATAATTTAACATTATTATTATTTTTATTATTTTATTTTTCAAATTTACTCCTATTTTACACATTTTGTACTAGAATATAGTCCATGACACAAAACCGTATTTAAAAAATTTATTCATATCAATCACTATTTGTGTATCGCCCGTGGCAGCGAGCGGTTTGTGACATTGCGAAGTGACACAGAAATTAAAATGCCAGAAGCAACAGAGGCCAACAAACCTAATTGATCTTTGAATATTTATCAAACACCACCTGTACTAACAGGTGCAGGAAAATAAACAAACTTACCAGTCTGCAAAATATTATATTTTTTTTTGAGTAAAGCGCTTGCTTGATGCGCAGTCGGTTTAGGATCGATCCCCGTCGGTGGGCCCATTAGGTTATTTCTTGTCCCAGCCAGCCCAGTGGTAAAGTGCTCGCTTGATGCGTGGTCGGTCTAGGATCAATCCCCGTCGGTGGGCCCATTATGTTATTTCTTGTCCCAGCCAGCCCAGTGGTAAAGTGCTCGCTTGATGCGTGGTCGGTCTAGGATCGATCCCTGTTGGTGGGCCCATTTGGTTATTTCTCATCCTAGCCAGTGCACCACGACTGGTTTATCAAAGGTTGTGGTATGTGCTATCCTGTCTGTGGGATGGTGCATATAAAACATCCCTTGCTACTAATGAAAAAAAATTAGCAGGTTTCTTCTCTGTGACTGTCAAAATTACCTTTCTGAACTGGGTTCCCTTGATGGATTTCAGTATTGTCCTATGGAAAGCAGTACATTTTCTAAACATGTAGGAGGTGTACGGGCCCTGTATGGTAATGCACCTTTAAATATCGTTGAACTTTAAAGACACAAACCCTAGTTTTTTGCCCGTAAAAATAGACACTAAGTTTAGTTAATTTACAAACCTGGGGCCTAATTCACTAAACTCTCGCAACTTTACGATCTCGCAGTGCAGTGCTAAAAGACTTGCAAAGAGGATGCTTTGTTGTCTAGCAGAGCCTAAGAGAGCTTTGTGAGTTAGGCCCCAGCAACACACTTTGGATAAGGTTATAACAGAGAGAAGCTAAAGTCTGTGATGTTTAAACAGGGAAATACTGTCAAAAATAACTAGAGCGTGTCTCATTAACCATTACTTCTTAGATGAATGTGTGTTCTTAAAAACTAGAGTATGTCGCTTTAAAAGTGTTATTATTATTTTATTTATTTTATTTTAATTTCAGACCCACACCAGTGGTCTCAGCTAAAGTCAGTGATATTTCAACAGAGAAATACCGTCTAAAAATAACTAGAGCGTGTCTCATTAACCATTACTTCTTAGATGAATGTGTGTTCTTAAAAACTAGAGTATGTCGCTTTAAAAGTGTTATTATTATTTTATTTTAATTTCAGACCCACACCAGTGGTCTCAGCTAAAGTCAGTGATATTTCAACAGAGAAATACCGTCTAAAAATAACTAGAGCGTGTCTCATTAACCATTACTTCTTAGATGAATGTGTGTTCTTAAAAACTAGAGTATGTCGCTTTAAAAGTGTTATTATTATTTTATTTTAATTTCAGACCCACACCAGTGGTCTCAGCTAAAGTCAGTGATATTTCAACAGAGAAATACCGTCTAAAAATAACTAGAGCGTGTCTCATTAACCATTACTTCTTAGATGAATGTGTGTTCTTAAAAACTAGAGTATGTCGCTTTAAAAGTGTTATTATTATTTTATTTTAATTTCAGACCCACACCAGTGGTCTCAGCTAAAGTCAGTGATATTTCAACAGAGAAATACCGTCTAAAAATAACTAGAGCGTGTCTCATTAACCATTACTTCTTAGACGAATGTATGTTGCTTTAAAAGTGTTATTATTATTTTTATTTATTATATTTTTATTTCAGACCCACACCAGTGGTCTCAGCTGCACGTTGTCCAATGGCTGACGTGGGCCGTCCAGGAGTTCAGTCTGGAGGGAATCAACATGTCTAACTTCACCGTCAAGGGCAACCACCTCTGTAAGATGGACAAGGAAGAGTTTCTTGGCAGATGTCCGCCATTTGTCGGTGATATTTTGTGGGAACATCTTGATATTTTACAGAAAGGTACGAATAAAAAAGAAAAAGAAAAGAGTTTTATTCTTTTTTTTATTTTGTTTATGGGAACATCTCAATATTTTATAGAAAGGTACGAATAAAAAACACATAGCTGAGTTTTATTCTGTTTTATTTATTTTTTTATTTTTTGCTGTAAGATTTTGAGATTTTGGACAAGGAAGAGTTTCTTGGGCGATGGTTGCCGTTTGTTGGTGATATTTTGTGGGAACATCTCAGTATTTCACAGAAAGGTACAAATAAAAAACACAGAGCTGAGTTTTATTCAGGTTTGTTTTCGGGGGCGGGGGTGGGGGTGGTAAGATTTTAAGATTTTGGACAAGGAAGAGTTCCTTGGGCAATGTCCGCCATTTGTCGGTGATATTTTGTGGGAACATCTCAATATTTTACGAAAAGGTATGAATAAAAATCATACAACTAAGGTTTATTCAGGTTTGTTTTCGGGGGGTGGAGGGTTGGGGGGGGGTGGTGGTAAGATTTTGAGATTTTGAACAAGGAAGAGTTCCTTGGGCAATGTCCGCCATAAATGTTTGTTGGTGATATTTTGTGGGAACATCTCAATATGTTACAGAAAGGTACGAATAAAAAAACCACCCAGCTGAATTTTATTGTTTTATTAAGTCCTGTGTGTGTTGTATTTTCAGATGTGCTTCATGAGCAGTCTCTGCTATGTAACGTCCCGCCCAACTACAGCGAGACGGTGTGCGTACCGGAGTTCGGGGAGCGATATCTACAGAGCCAGCACAGTAAGACTTGTTGTGGCAAACTTTTAACTTAGCAGGGTTTCTAGAATGTTTACAAAACCCACTAGCCATGGGATCAGCGAGTTATAAAATGTACTAGCCACGATTAAGAATTCACTAGCCCTACTTTACTTAATACAATTTTACTAATAGTAATAATCGGATATCTTACCTAAAGAGGGATCAGCGAGTTAAAATTTTTACTAGTCACGATTAAAAATTCACTAGCCCTACTTTACTTAATACAATTTTACTAATAATAATAATCGGATATGTTACCTAAAGAGGGAGATAGAGGTTAAAAACACTAACATTGGGAGGTTGTGGTGGGGGCAAGATATTCATGTTTACAAAACAGACTTAAATGCAGCATTTAACAACTTTTTTTTTCACTAGCCATGGGGCTCTACCATAATCTAGAAACCCTGTCTGGCATGGCAATAGTAGTTATTTACTAGCCCAAGATTGAATATCACTAGCCATGGGAGTGGGGCTACCATAATCTAGAAACCCTGTCTGGCATGGCAATAGTAGTTATTTACTAGCCCAAGATTGAATATCACTAGCCATGGGAGTGGGCTACCATAATCTAGAAGCCCTGTCTGGCATGGCAATAGTAGTTATTTACTAGCCCAACACTTAATATCACTAGCCATGGGAGGGGGGCTACCATAATCTAGAAGCCCTGTCTGGCATGGCAATAGTAGTTATTTACTAGCCCAACACTGAATATCACTAGCCATGGGAGTGGGGCTACCATAATCTAGAAGCCCTGTAACTTAATCAAATATCTCACACGAAGGAAGGAAATGTTTTATTTAACGACACACTCAGCACATTTTATTTACGGTTATATGGCATCAGTCATAAGGTTAAGGACCACACAGATTGAGAGAGGATATCTGCTGTCGCCACGTCGTGGGCTACTCTTTTCAATTAGCAGCAAGGGATCTTTTATATGCACCATCCCACAGATAGGATGTAAAAATGCTGCAACGTGAACATGTTACGATGTAAACATGTTACAATGTAAACATGTTACAACTTACACATGTTACAATGTAAACTTAAACATGATACAAAGTAAACATGTTACGAAGTAAACATGTTACAACGTAAAAATTTTTACAATGGCATAAAACTCGTATAACACCACATAAAACAAATATGGTTGGTTCCCACCCACCCATGCGAAATGGCTGTGCACAATGTTTCAAGTTGTGACCCAGTAGGTCAAGGTTATCAGTGTCTCACTTCGGGAACCAAGGGCATTGTAGGAAATTGCTGAAAATAGCATTTCTCACAAATATCAAGTCGCAAAACCATTTACTATACCAACATGAAATATTGAAGAAAGCCTTCCTGTGGTGAAGAGAGCTGGATGTAGTTCAGTCGGTTGAGCACTCGCTTGAGGTGCTTGCATCACAGGATCAAATCACCTCAGTGGATCCATTCAACTGATTGGGTTTTTTTTCGTTCCAACCAGTGCACCACAACTAGACAAATGTCGTGGTATGTGCTTTCCTGTCTGTGTTAAAGTGCATATAAAAGATTCCTTGCTGCATTAGGAAAAATGTAGGGATCTTTTATATGTACCGTTCCACAAACAGAATAGGATATACCACGGCCTTAGATATACCAGTCGTGGTGCACTGGCTAAAACAAGAAATAGCCCATTTGGTCCACCAACGGGGATCGATCCTAGACCGACCGTGCATCAGGCGAGTGCTTTATCACTGGGCTACGTTCTGCCCATTATGGGCCATATTGTTCAGTTTATATACTGAACGTAGTATTTACAGTCACATATGTTAGTGTTGTCACCTATAGCCCAGTCATAAACGTTAGATGTTTGACTTATTGATGAATATGCTAATACTTTTTTTTTTTCTTTTTCTTTTTCTAACAGGTTTCAGTGGTTCTGAGTCAAATATTTCTCCTCCAGTGTCTGCCAGTCAAAATTACATGGAAGGTGAGTGTTTATAAAGTTCACTCTTCACCCTCAAATATCCCCCCCCCCCCCCAAAAAAAAAAATCACAATTTTGTAGTATATTGGCTTTATAATGCTTAAACACCCATGTTTAAGAAAAAAAAAAAATGGCTTGGTAAAGCATTATAGACACAAACAGGATTTGTGAATTCTGCCCTTGGTGTTTGCAAACTCACTAACGTCTTGGTTTTTGTCGCAGGTTCGTACGCGGTCTCCGAGTCGATTCAGACGCTGACGGACATGAGCAGTACGAACCCCACGAGTTTCGACGACACGTCCGACTACCAGAACCTTGAGCCGACCAACTACTACGACCAAAGCCCGACCGACTTCTATTCCATGATCCCCGAACAGAAGTTCTGTCCGCACATCCACAACAAGAACATGTGTAGCAGAGGTGAGATTCCACACTCAACAGTGTTTGCGTTTTAAAGTGATGGACCCTAGTTTTTAAACGCTACGACAAATTTTTCACCATTAGAACCTTAAGTTAAGTTCACAAAAAGAACATGTGCAGCAGAGGTGAGATTCTACACTCGATGGTGTTTGTGTTTAAAGTGACGGACCCTAGTTTTTAAACACTACAACATATTTATCACCATTAGAGCCTTAAGTTAAGTTAGAAGTTTGGGTTTTTCTCATTCCAACCTGTGCATCTGTTAACAAAAACATGTATCTTCTCCTCCCCCACTCTCTCTCTCTCTCTCTCTCTCTCTCTCTCTCTCTCTCTCTCTCTCTCTCTCTCTCTCTCTCTCTCTCTCCCTTCCTCCCTCTTTCCTCTCTGTCTCTGTCTCAGTCTTTCTCTCTGTCTCTCTGTCTCCGTCTCAGTCTCTCTCCGTCTCCCTCCCTTCCTCCCTCCCTCTCTCGTTCCAGCCAGTGCTCCACAAAGGCTGTGGTATGTAATATCCTGTCTCTGTCTCTCTCTCTCTCTCTCTCTCCTCTCTCTCTCTCTCTCTCTCTCTCTCTCTCTCTCATGTCAAAATGACCATATGTTGGACATCAAATAGCTGTACTTCAAATATTCCTTTTCTTTGAAGATGTATGTTGAATATTACAACCTAATTATATGGTACTGAAAACCTGGCACTTTATTAGACACTTAGTGCCAAACAACAATAATATTTGGCAATTTCTTCACTTCAGACTTAAATAAAATGAAAATATTTTTAACATAAACATTCTTACATGATATATTTGATTCAGAAAATAGATTGTCTAAACGGATGTAACATATTTGTAAGAAGTTAATAATTTCAACAGATACAAAAGTTAGCAAAAATGTAGCAGCTTTCCTCTCTAAGACTGTTTGTCAAAATTACCAAAGGTTTGACATCCAATAATCGATGATTAACATAAATCAATGTGCTCCAGTGGAGTGGTTAAACTTTTTCTTTTGTGGTTAAGTACATAAATAAAGAAAAACCAACATACATGTGCTATGACAATAATGCACGATTTTTCAGAATTCGAGAAAGATTTGTACAAGTAAATAGCAAGTGAACATAACCAGAAACTCCACATCTGGCTTCAATAAAAAGATGCTCTCAACGAAAATATGATTAAGACATTTTTTTTTTCCTCTTTAGCAGACAAACTTTGTAAATTGGTTTGAAGAAAAGTTGGCAGTTAAGAAAAATTTACGACTTTCATTAGACGCAGTTTAACACTGACGTTCGCTTGGCTGGATGCCAAGATGTTTTCACCTGGCGTTGTGGTTGTTTTGCTTTCACTGACCTACTTAGCAATAAAAATAACTCATTTTAATTAGATCATCAAGACTAACTTATGTGTCTGATGTGTGGACTCCATTCACCATAAACGTTTAAGTCACGATTTAGACCGACACGTTGAGAATAGCTACACATTCATCATGGAATCTTGTGGATTTAAAAAAAAAATTTATTAACTGTTACAGTATTTCTTTTTTCTTTTTTCTTGTTTTTTGATAAAAATTCCTTTCGATATTTCCAATTCAGGGCAAAAATAAAATATAAATTATATGATTAAATGAAATAATAATATATTTTAATATCTTTTTTGGAAGTGCCCGTTAACATTTTTGCACCATAATATTATAATAGAAGTTAAATATTATTTTAAATTTATTATAGTTATTTCACCAGCACCAGTCTCTGTTTCTCTCCCTCTATCTCTCTGTCTCTCTGGTTATCTCTCTCTCTCTCTCTCTCTCTCTCTCTCTCTCTCTCTCTCTCTCTCTCTCTCTCTCTCTCTCTCTCTCTCTCTCTCTCTCTCTCTCTCTCTCTCTCTCTCTTTCTCTCGTCTCTCGCTCTCTGTCTGTCTGTCTGTCTCTCTCTCTCTCTCTCTCTCACTCTCTCTCTCTCTCTGTCTGTCTGTCTCTCTCGTCTCTCTCTCTCTCTCTCTCTCTCTCTCCTCTCTCTCTCTCTCTCTCTCTCTCCTCTCTCTCTCTCTCTGTCTCTCTGTCTCTCTCTTTCTCAGATCTCTCTAAATAACTTGTAGTACCCGGTAAGTTGCATAGTATTTAAAAAAAGGTGTTCCCTGTGGAATGGACTATAAGTAATTCTTTTTATATATTGCCTGACCATCTTTTCTCCATATTTTTTTCTGCTTAAGATTTAAATTATGATTCTATTCTTACCACAGCTACCACAAGTAATGAGTTTTATCATGTTTGATGTTAAAACATTATGTGCTTCAACTAATATGAATTTGTCATGTTCAGAGACATAAACATGAATTCATGACATCATGTTACATGCATTTAGATCAATTCGTACTTTTGGCAAGTGAAGAAAAATCCTGTGGATATAAATATATTCTGTAAGACTGCATTCTAAACAACTCCTTTACCACAAGAAATTAAAACAACAATCGCTAGAAATTAAAACAACAATCGTTGTTTTCGAATGCCGAGAATATTCCTTGTACAAATAACAAATTGTCAGAAAGTGTTTAATATTTCTCTCATTGGGGAATGAAAATAAACACGTTTTCTGTTTTCTGACCACCCAACAATGAAATATTCATTCACTCTTTGATCTGGGCTCCGAGACATGTTGTCTGCATTGTAATGACTTCCAGCCTTTTGTGATTTTCTCTCGCACTCTCCCATTGGCTAATGCATCCTTTGAAAGGTCAAAGGCAATTGGTGGCATGTTCACCAGAGAAGATAGGGGTCAGTTAAGGTTAAAGTTTGTTTGGTATAAGTCATATTGATGTATTGGTGGGAACAAAATTTCAAGATCTTATTAATTTAATTTACTTGCCCTTTTAAGGTGTCGATCATAGACTTTTATTAAAAAAAAATAATAATAATATAAAAAAAAAATAATAATAAAAAAAAAAAAATAATAATAAAAATAATAATATAAAAAAAAAATATATATATATATATATATATATATATATATATAGTAGGTCATGTTTATTATCCTTGGTTTAAAGTAAATATGAATATATTAACTTTCTTGAATTTCTGCTTACATAATGAAAATTATATAGAATAAACATTACTATATAGTTAGTAATACAGCCATTATTTAGGGTGGGATTTAGCGCAGTCGGTTGAGTGCTCGCTTGAGGTGCTTGTGTCGCAGGATCGAACCACCTCAGTGGATCCATTCAACTGATTGGTTTTTTCTCGTTCCAACCAATGCACCACAAAGGCTGTGGTATGTGGTTTCCTGTCTGTAGGAAAGTGCATATAAAAGATCACTTTCTGCATTTGGAAAAATGTAGCGGGCTTCCTCTGATGACTACGTGTCAGAATGACAAAATGTTTGATATCCAATAGCTGATGATTAATTCATCAATGTGCTCTAGTAGTGTCGTTAAACAAAACAAACTTTAACATAATGAAAGATAGAGAATAAACATTGCTATACAGGCAGCAATACAGGCATTATTTGGCAAATATCCATATAAGACTACACTCCAGTGACTGTTTCAACGAGTTACAATTTTAAACAAATAATATAAAAACATCTTAGAGTTGGGGGTGGGGGGGGGGGGGGGGTGGGACGTAGCCCAGTAATAAGCACTCACTTGCTGTGCGGTCGGTTTGGTATCAACTCCCGTCAGTGGACCCATTGAGCCTATTTCTCATTCTAGCCAGTGCACGACGACTGGTATATCAAAGGCCGTGGTATGTGCTATCGTGTCTGTGGGATGGTACATATAAAAGCACCCTTGCTGCTAATCGAAAAGAGTGGTGACATGAAGTGGCGACAGCGGGTTTCCTCTCAATATCTGTGTGGTCCTTAACCATATGTGCTATGCCATATAACTGTAAATAAAATGTGTTGAGTGCATCATTAAATAAAACATTTCATTGCCTTCCTTCCTTTAACCAGCCTCGGTGGTGTCGTGGTTAGGCCATTGGTCTACAGGCTGGTAGGTACTGGGTTCGGATCCCAGTCAAGGCATGGGATTTTTAATCCAGATACGGACTCCAAACCCTGAGTGAGTGCTCCGCAAGGCTCAGTGAGTAGGTGTAAACCACTTGCACCGACCAGTGATCCATAACTGGTTCAACAAAGGCTATGGTTTGTGCTATCCTGCCTGTGGGAAGCGCAAATAAAAGATCCCTTGCTGCCTGTCGTAAAAGACTAGCCTATTTGGCGACAGCAGGTTTCCTCTAAAAAACAGTGTCAGAATGACCATACCCATGTATATTTGACGTCCAATAGCCGATAAGATAAAAAAATCAATGTGCTCTAGTGGTGTCGTTAAATAAAACAAACTTTACTTTTTACTTCCTTTAGGTCAGTACCTGCCTGAAACGCCGCCTCAAGACAATTACTATGAGCAGCAGTCGTACCAGACGGTTCCCAGTATTAAGACAGAGATTCCATGGTCCACCCAGGAATACGGTCAGGAACTCGGAGACAACTGGTCCGCGACCGGCACTAGGTTCCAGACTCTTCCAGAAAGCAGCAGCACCACTGATCAAGGCAAACCAATGATCCAAGCGGCAGCTCTTGCTGGTTATTCAGGCAAGTGGTATAGAAAATAGTACCAGCGTTACAAAATTTAGAATTGTTATTAACTAATGTTCAAAATTTAGAACAGTTATAAAATATTTTACCAATTCAGTGGTGTAGAAAATAGTACCAATATTAAAAATTTAGAATTTTTTTTTTTTTTAAATATCTGATGGTTATTCAAGCAAGTGGTGTATAAAATAGTACCAATGTTAAAAATTTAGAATTGTTATTAACTAATGTTCAAAATTTATAACTGTTATAAAATATCTTATGAATTCAGTGGTGAAGAAAATAGTACCAATGTTCAAAATTAAAAAAAAGAAAATGTTGTAAAATATCTGATGATTATTCAGGCAAGTGGTGTGGAAAATAGTACCAGCGTTACAAATTTAGAATTGTTATTAACTAATGTTCAAAATTTAGAACTGTTATAAAATATCTTACGAATTCAGTGGTGTAGAAAATAGTACCAATGTTGAGAATTTAGAACTGTTGGAAAATATCTTACTAGTGGTTATTAAGGCAAGTGGTGTAGAAAATAGTACCAATGTTAAAAATTTAGGACTGGTCATTAATGCGATTGATGTGGAAAAAAATAGTCATTGAAAAGAAATAAATAAGAATATGTGTATGTAGTGACAACATGTTTTCTTATACTGTGTAAATTAAATGTTAAAATAACTGTTTAAAAAAAAAAAAAAAATTAAATAATAAAAAAACAGATAATCGTTTTGAAATGAAAAATCATTGATACATAAAAAATCCAGGTGAATTTGAATAAGAACAAACTTTAATTAGTATAGCAGTAATTTTGAAATGGACCATAGTTTGTGAATAACGAATCCAGGTGAATTTGAATATGAACAAACTTTAATTAGGAGAATAGCAGTAATTTTGAAATGGACCATAGTCTGTGAATAATGAATCCAGGTGAATTTGAATAAGAACAAACTTTAAGTAGGAGAATAGCAGTAATTTTGAAATGAACCATAGTTAGTGAATAACGAATCCAGGTGAATTTGAATACGAACAAACTTTAATTAGGAGAATAGCAGTAATTTTGAAATGGACCATAATTAGTGAATAACAAATCCAGGTAAATTTGAATAAGAACTAACTTTAATTAGGAGAATAGCAGTAATTTTGAAATGGACCATAGTTAGTGAATCCAGGTGAATTTGAATAAGAACAAACTTTAATTAGGAGAATAGCAGTAATTTTGAAATGGACCATAGTTAGTGAATAACGAATCCAGGTGAATTTGAATAAGAACAAACTTTAATTAGGAGAATAGCAGTAATTTTGATTTGGACCATAGTTAGTGAATAACGAATCCAGGTGAATTTGAATAAGAACAAACTTTAATTAGGAGAATAGCAGTAATTTTGAAATGGACCATAGTTAGTGAATCCAGGTGCGGCCGACTCTGATAATTGCTGAGGTAAGCAGCTGGCTCCAACTCAAGATGTGCGTACTAGACCGGTCTTGTGTTTTATGTCACAATCTTAGAGGATCAGTCAAGCAAGCCCACGCAGTGCACTTTCTCCTACTTCGTTCATGCACTTGTATCAAAGTCTGGACTCCATTAAGAAAAATTACCCCCGTTCTCTTGCATCACAGTCTGAAGTGTGTAAAAAAGTGGAAAAATAAACATCCATTCATTCATTCATTCATTCATTCATTCATTTTTTATCAAAATGTGGAGAACATTAAACTTCTTTTCCTCCATTCTCTTGCATCAAAATCCAGTCTGTTGATAAATTGGCAAAATACAACTCGATTGATTGATTGATTGATAAACTCCACCCACCCCCCACCCCCCCAATGGTGAAACAATTTTGCCATTGGGTGCAAATCGTGGAGATAAAATGAGCTTGCCTAAAAACTTTATACTAATTAAGTATTAACCCCTCTCCCTTACAAATGGAATGCTTCCCCCTCCACCCCCCATGATACCAGCTGGCTATGTTCTTGATCACACGTCAAAATAGCGAAATGTTAGACACCAAATAGTCATGATAGTTTAAATTAATGTGCCGAAGTGTAAAATAAATATTCCTTTAAAGGTTGGTTGTTGTTTTTCTTTACAATATTTACGATTTCCTGTGTTTTAATTTTAAAGGGACAGACCCTAGTTTTTACACACTAAGACATATTTTTCACCTAGACCCTAGTTTCACCCCGTAAAAATGGACACTAAGTTTGGTTAATTTACAAACCTGTAACACATTTGGATACAACAGAATGAAGTCTGTGACATTGAAATACTCTTAAAAAATAGACTACACCCCGACTCCGTAACCGTTATTTCTCAGACGCACATGTGTTTTAAAAAATATTAAAAATGCATTTTTTGGAAACACCAGGATGACCAGAAACACTTCAGTTGTACGGAAATGGATAATCTAAAGAATAAAATATAAGTAATGTTTGATTTCAGTGATCATAAATGACTCTAATAGTGAAAAACATACCTTAGTGTTTAAAAACTATGGTCTGCCCTTTAAATTAAAATGTTTTTGTTTTTACAGGAAGTGGTCCTATTCAGCTGTGGCCATATTTGACTTCTTATTACGAGTCATGTGTTTTAATAATAATATTTTATTTTTATTTACAGGAAGTGGTCCTATTCAGCTGTGGCTATATTTTACTTCATATTACGAGTATATGTTTTCATAATAATATTTTATTTTTATTTACAGGAAGTGGTCCTATTCAGCTGTGGCCATATTTTACTTCATATTACGAGTATATGTTTTAATAATAATATTTTATTTTTATTTACAGGAAGTGGTCCTATTCAGCTGTGGCAGTTTCTCCTCGAGCTACTGACGGACAAAACGTGTCAGCACTTTATCAGCTGGACGGGGGACGGCTGGGAGTTCAAACTGTCCGACCCCGACGAGGTCGCTCGGCGCTGGGGCATCCGCAAGAACAAGCCTAAAATGAACTACGAGAAGCTGAGCCGCGGGTTGCGATACTATTATGACAAAAATATCATTCACAAGACCGCCGGCAAGCGGTACGTCTACCGGTTCGTGTGTGACTTACAAAGTCTTCTTGGATACACGCCCGAAGAACTCTTCGAGGCTTGTGATATTAAGCCACAGAAGGATAAGGACGACGATTGAACTGGTCGTCGTGGAAACCAGGACGGAAATAAAAACAAGTTGTTGAGTGGAAATGCAAAATGAAATTAAATTTTGTTTGTGTTCCACGTATGTCTGTCTGTCTGTCTGGTCAAGAAAAAGAAGAAGAAAAAAAAATTTAACAGTTTTGATGGACTTCTTGAATGAAGTTACGACTGCAGTCGGAGACCAGTTTGGTTTAGAAAAATTGACTGGTTGAACTTGCGATGGTGTATTTCTGTATACGGAGAATAAAGAAAGAAGTTTGGACGATTTTTTAATTCAAAAAGAAAAAAGATAAGACAGAATGGAGTGATAGGATTTGATTATGGTGCAAAGTTTTTGACTGACTTGGCTGGCTGCAGTTTGAGTTTGTGGGCCCAAACTGCTAAGTTGATAAACAGGAGGTTGGAGAGTTATGAAAGGGGAAATAACTTAGTGGCCACGGCAATGATGGATTAAAGTGCTGTTGTTTCTGAAATCATGTTCAGATAAAATATCTGTTCTACTGAACAGTGGGAGAACAAAAAACATTATTACTGTATATATTTTGCAAATTATTATTAATTTGAACAAATCACTTGGAACAACTATTTTCCTACTTAGCAAGATGTATTGGAAGAATATTTGTGTTTTTTGTGAGATGCATTTTGCTACTTGTATTATATAGTGCCTGTGTATTTTTATGCAAAAGAGCTTAAGATGTTTTGTATTTTTTTAATTAGTTGTCCATCGTAAATATAGTTATGCTATTTTTCAGGATGTTGTTAAACTGTGCCTTTCGTTATGTCGGATGAAAACATTTTCACCCATTTCTCATCACTAAATATGTTTGCGCAATGTCAACATGGTGAGCTAATTCTATAGCTTAATTTTGGGAAGGATGTTGACTTACTAAATAGCATAGTTTTGTTAAAAGCATAAAACTGCCCATATTTAAGAAAAATGCTGATATAATAAAGTTATTTTTTTCGTAGATAAAAGGACTGTTATGAGTTTATAATGTTTGTAAAATGTTAGGTTTTGAGGGGGTTTTTTACAAAAAATATCCCTTTTTTTATTATTAAAGGTGTTTCATGTGTATATCTAAATTACAAGTGCCATATTTAGCCATTTTTACATCCATTTGTTATTTTTAAAAAAAACAATCCATAAATTAATCAATCTCACACAAACATTTTTCATAAATGACACAGAATATTGAAATAGAACGACTAGATTCCGGTCTTATAATGTTATAACAAATCTTATGAAACTGGCGAATCCACAAGATCTGGCAAGTTGACTGTTGGCAGCCAGATGAGTTGCACAAAGATGGCAAAGACTGCAGCACAGTCTGACATAACATTACAGAACATTCTCATCAACTGAATGTGCCCATTTCTTTCAGTTATGCTCCAAAAATTCTTAAATATATATATTTTTATTAGGTTGTAATTTATGGGCATCTGGTTTGACATCCAATAGCCGATGATTTATAAATCAATGTGCTCCAGTGGTGTCGTTAAACAAAACAAACTTTACAGGCATCTAATTCAAGGTATAATGTTTATAATTCGTAGCACAAAGTATTGATTTTGGCAGGAAACTTTGATTATGTAAGTGTGAGATTGCACATATTATATATTTACATATATATATATATATTCATAGAATTTCTGGTCATACAGATGTTGGCAATAGCTCAATATTGATTTTTTTTCTCCCTGCAGTACTTTAATAGGTAACAGATGTGGTTTTTTGCAACTGAAAAAATTTGAAATAATTGGGCGAAAGGAAATCACGAATGTATTTATCAACAGAATACTTCTTATATGAGAAACTTTTGATAGGTTTTATTATCAGAATGAATTGGCCTTAATCTACTGTTAATAATAAAGTTATCTACAGTGCATACACAGTGAGGATAAACACTTTAATGTAGCGTAAATGATTAACTATACACAATGATCAAACACCTGTTTTTAAAATCTTATCTCCTGGTGCTAACCCTGAGTGAGTGAAACATTTCGCCAAATTATCTCCAAAAAAAAAAGAAGAAAAAAAAGAAAGGAATGTTTTATTTAACGACGCATTGAACACATTTTATTTACGGTTATTATGGCGTCAGACATATGGTTAAGGACCACACAGATTTTGAGAGGAAACCCGCTGTCAACACTACATGGGCTACTCTTTCCGATTAGCAGCAAGGGATCTTTTATTTTGCACTTCCCACAGGCAGGATAGCACAAACCATGGCCTTTGTTGAACCAGTTATGGATCACTGGTCGGTGCAAGTGGTTTACACCTACCCATTGAGCCTTGCGGAGCACTCGCTCAGGGTTTGGAGTCGGTATCTGGATTAAAAATCCCATGCCTTGACTGGGATCTGAACCCAGTACCTACCAGCCTGTAGACCGATGGCCTAACCACGACGCCACCGAGGCCGGTCAAAGAAGAAGAAGCAAAACCACAAAGTTATTTTCCAACAAAACACAAATTATTACATGCAATTTTTTCGCCAAATGAAAATAAAATTCACTAATTGTTCCTAAAATTTGGCAAATTTGGCAAACTAGGCCGTTTCCCGATTCGAATCAATATATTAAAAAGTATTTTTTAAAGATATTTTCACCTATATTTATTCTACTACATATTTAGTTTATAACTTGTTATATTCATCACACCGGTTTGTTATCAGCTAGCTTTATAATTATATTTGTAATTACAATCTATCAGCTGTTTCTACGTTTCTGATTGGATGTCATCACTCTAAACAAATATTATCCATCTTATGTGTATTTTGAACTTTATAAGTTGTGTTGTTTGTAATTATAATTTCTGTTTTGTGAATTTGATTATCACAAATTTAGTATAAAACCACATAGCTATATAATTTTATATAATTTGTGAATATTATACATAAATAAATTCACAAAACATAAACAATTTGTTTCAATTAGTTGCCTCAACTTAAGAAAATGATATTCAATGATATTTTAATTTTCTCTGTCATGTAGTTCTAAATCAAAGTTATATTGGCCTGTATTTAATCTAATTCAATTTGATCAAAATTATATTTTTATTATGGACTTTTTTGGTGAAAGTGTTTGAGAAAAAACATTTACAAATAGTTAAGCTTTGAAAAATATTTTTTCATATTATTTGTATGACAGGTACCCTGTCAATTATCCATTTTTGCTAAGGCCATTGTTTACGTATACATGTAGTTTGTTTTTTTGTGAACTGAACTGCTTGTCAAAAATGTCTTAACAGAAATGTCATTATTAGTGTAAAATTATTGGTTTTCTATTTGAAAGTACACGGGGGTTGGGGGAGGTGTATTTTAGTTTACATGATGTCTGTGAGATTATATGTAATATTTCTATGAAATATATTATCTACTATTCCCTACACATATACCAGTGAGGTGAAATAATGATCAACACAGTTGTTTTCTATGAATATATTAAGAAAAGTATTTGTCTGAATGTTAAAACAATTCATTTATTTTGTAACCGATTTTACCATATGTTTCATGATCAACTATTCCTTTAAAAGGGACGTTTGTATGGAAATATTAACTAAAATTTTGGAAGAAACACAATGTAATATTTGTTACAAATGAGAATAAATAGGTATAGGATATTAATTTTGGTTTGCAAAAAAACAAAACAAAAAAAAAAACAAGAAAAGAAAAAAAAGTATATTTTTCCATGTATATTGATTGATAAAAGGACTCATCCATTGGTTTCTTTTGTTATTGTTTTCAAGAAACTGAAATTACTAATGAGTTTATATATATTTTTCAAAATGTTTAGTATCGTGGTGCTAACTTTTTCTAGATTTAATAATTTAACAATGATTTGATTTTGTTTTAATTGTCATTGTAAGAACATTTAATGAAACGCATACTACAGTGAAACCCCTCTAAACTGGACACCCTCTATACCACATAAAATGTCCAGTTTTAAGAGGTGTCCATTTTAGAGAGGTTAAGTTCTTTACTGATTTTTAAAAAAGGACCCTGAAAAACGTCCGGTTTTGAGGGAATTCTGGTTTACAGAGGGTCTGGTTTTGAGGGAATTCCGGTTTACAGAGGGTCCGGTTTTGAGGGAATTCCGGTTTACAGAGGGTCCGGTTTTGAGGGGTTTCACTGTACTACTTTAGTTCAGTATTCAAAAATACAACAAAAAAAAGAAGACCTAAAATCAATATCATTAATTGGTTTGGTCTCAATTTTTATTAATAGTTTTAAAATATTATATAATAAAACATACAAATGGTCTTATATATGTAATATGATTACATTTACGGTATCAACATTTTGGTGCCTTTTTAAAAAATGTACTTCTTTTTTCTATTTTTTTTCTATTTTTAACGCCTGTTTTCCATTAATGTGATTATGTGAGCAGAAATGTGCTTTTCCATAGCAACAGTTTCGCAAGTTTATAACTATACACAATTATACATCATTGACGTGTACTTTTGAGCTGAAAGTAAATGCTTTGCATTATGTTGTCACCGCATTGAAAAACTTGCTGAAGAATCGCTCTCATCGATCAAGATTTTTTTTTTTTAATGTATCGAATGCTTGCACATAAAAAGGTACTGTTTATATGAAGAGTTTCATTGCAAAACGCAATAAATGCCACTTTACATACCCAATCCTAAAAACTTTTTATTCCAAACCACGGTAAACACTACGCCAGTTTCTCTGCAATCGTATCGCGTTTTGCTGAAAACTGAATTTGAACTTGTGTTTGTCTACATGTGAACAGTGTCTGAGTGGTGTTCGCACAATGGTTTTTAATAGGTCGTTTATCGCGTTTTGCGATGAGCCTTCATATACACCGTATTGATAAACTCGGCATGGAAATGCATGCAAAATAACATTAATGGAAGGCAAGCTCAACATTGCATTTATAGTGCAGGTTTTTATTAGCACAAGGGAAAGAACTGCAATCTTGATATTATTGGTCTTTAATTCTAGTCGGCCACAAGTGTTCACTGTCACATGCTATAGTTTTAAATCATTTTTATCGGTGCATTAATTTTCATCATCATGTCACAGAGGAAACAATCTCTTTTATATTTTGATGTTTTCATGTTTCAAAACTTCGTTGAATTAGAGTGAGGATTTTAGTATCGGCGGTAAAAAAAAATTGGTTCAGAATCAGTCAGATTTTTATAAAAATATCAGTTTTGAGTCTGCAGAGCTTACTGAAATTTCAGTGATTATAGTTTATAGAACACACTGAAAGTTCAGTCTTTGATGTATATGTAGAACAAACACTGAAATACCAGTTCTTAGCCTATAGAGTAAATAGACTGAAATATCAGTTTTGAGTTGTCTGTAAAGCATACATATTAAAATCTGAGTGATTTCAGTAAATTGAGCAAACTCTGAAATCTATGTGTTTTTAATCTGTGGAACATTTTGAAATCTCTGTAATTTCGGTCATTTGAGCAAACTGAAATCTAAGTTTTTAGTCTGTAGAGCATTTAGAAATCTCAGAATTTTTAGTCAGTTGAGCAAACTGAAAGCTAAGCTTTCAGTCTGTAGAGCATTTTTAAATCTCAGTGATTTCAGTCTATAGAACAGATTAGAGCTTAAAGTCTGTAGATAAAACCAGACTAAAATCTGTTTGCAGCAAAACATTCTATTTTTTAAAAATAATTTTAATTACATATTAGTTTGTCTTCTCAGTCTTGAAATAATTATTGTTATATATTTATAAATTTGTAAATATTTCTTTTATATTTAGTATTAGAATGGCTGTTATGCAGTTATGGCCAAAAGTAACGTTTCTGTTATCTGTATATTTAACTTTTGTTCATTACATTTCCCCCCCCCCCCCCACCCCACCCCCCACCCCCCTGTATATTTAACTATTTTTTAATTATATATTTATCACGGATAGCATTAAAATTTAGTTAAACTTAATAGGAACTGGCAAATGAGTTATATTCATTTTATATTTTATCATATTTTAACTATACTGTTTTCTTTTATATTAGCATGTGCATTTAAATAATTACAATTTTGTCTTTAAAGGGACATGCCCTAGTTTCAACCCGTGAAAATTAACACTAAGTTCACAAACCTGTAACACATTTAGATAAAGTTGCAATTGAGTGAAAAAGGAGTCTGTGACTTTGAAATGGTGAAATACCTTCTAAAAATGGACTCCATAGCTGTTACTTCTCAGACGCACGTGCATTTTTTAAAATATAATAAATGCATATTGTGATATTAAAAACACCAGTATGACCAAAAACACTTCGAATGTACGGAAATGGATAATCTAAACAATAACATCTAAGTAAAGTATGATTTCAGTTATCAAAAAACGGCTCTAATAGTAAAAAGTATGCCTTAGTGTTTAAAAACTAGGATATGTCCCTTTAAGGGAAGTGAAGGCAATTAGTTTTTTATATATATTTCATACATTGTCCATCTCTAACACTAGTTAGTTTATGGGCAACTTTTTGTTTATTTTTTCTTCTACAGTCTTTATAAACATATACACGTTGATGTATGTGAAAAAATGGTGCCTTATAAATTATTACTTTTATGGGACCTAACACTCTGAGTTATGTGTCATATTTTCATCCCTGATTTTGCATTTGTCCAATATGATCTCATTTATAAAGTCACAATTATCTTGTTATCTTGTATCATATGTGCAGTATTCTGATTTCATTGACCCATTTATCCAGAGGCATTAAAGTTAATATGGTAGCCATTAGATGGTTGAAACTCTTCAGTCAAGGAGGTGATATAGTTCCCTTAGTTGACACCCCCTCCACCTCCCCATTGCCATAAATGTACAGCACTGTCCATTTGAAAAAATATCTCAGCTACATTTGTATAAGGAATTTATTTATCCTGCTCAGATGTGTAACTGTAATATTATTTGCTTAATTTCCTTCTTTTTAAACAAAATAACACCAAAACTGCATACATGTATTTTTGTTTTTTGGTTGAAATGTTTGTTAGATACATGATCTGTTACATGCAAAGAAAAATTACAAGCACACTTGGTCATTTACTAGTAAAAACAAGGTAATACAACAGGTTTTTAATTCGTACAAAATCAAGGACTCTGTGTGTACTTTCCTCCTAAGCAAATGCTCACCACCACAACACATTTTCAAACATTTTACACAGCTAGTGATATTTAAAAAGGAAGTACACATATATTTTTTTTCTGATTGGTATATGGTGCCCAGGGCTTGAAATTCATTTTGTGGAGTAAGAATATTTCTGACATTTTAATCTGGAAGCTAATGCTAGAAATTAACAACAACTTGTCAACTTCACTATCAAAACTTATGTAAATTAAGCTGAAAATTTCTCTCTCTTTTTTTTAGTTACAATATTTAATTTAAGATAGGTTGTTCTAATGTCGGCTTTGTTGTCACCATTTTCTTAATCTGAACTGTTAAACTAGGATCCGACTACCAACTGCCAGCACCAAGTTGGCCAGCTTTCTGCTGTCACGACTTCTATGATTGTCCAGTTGCTAGTGCTCTTACAATTTGATTTTCGTCATATAACCCATTAATTGTTAATATGAGCACATCTGTCGTAAGTCAGACATTGGGAAAATTACAGTGCAACTGTCGAGTTGACCAACTTTGTCATGACAGTTGACAGTCTAAGCACAGCATTATACTGTGCCTTAAGATGGAAAACAAAAGCTGCCTCTGAAACTTAACTGTATCAGAAAACATATTGTACATTTCAAGTGGCATTTACTTTTTATTCCCTGCAATTTTGAGCCCTGGGTATATAGTCGTAATTCAAATATATTTTAAACTGAAATATTGATAACAAGTTGGATTTAACGACTGTGTGGATGGTTGGATAAAGAACATTTCAGGACCAATTAAATGCATATATTTTCAATAAGTATTTTCTTAAACTACTTTGTAGGACCATTGCCTTATGACCCTAATGTACCTTTAACAGGAATACTACGGTAAAACAGACTGTTGATTATTAGTGAAAATATGTTTTTGTACTTTGTTTAATTTTTTTTCTTCACATTTTTAATCAATTTTTTTGTCATTTTATCATTGCCATGTGTGCCTGTAACTGTCATCAGCTAAGCTGGTCACCATGGTAACATGTTATATACATATATATATATATATATATAGAAGCTATTGTATCAAATGATAATTATACAATCCTTTACCTTTTAAACATCATGTATGTGTTTAGCAAGTGTGCCTGTTTTAAAAGACAGTAATTTGTTCAAAATTAAAAATAATAAAACATAAAATAGAACAAAAAAAAAACATTAATTTCTTTTTTATATGTTGTACAGTGATACTGTTGATCAGGTCTAATTGTGAACTGCCTTATTACAACATCTGATGGGTGGTGTTGTAAATGAATAAAAAACAAAATTAATTATGCAAATTGAGTACTGTTGTATTTTTACTTTTGTTGCATGTTGTTCTTTAGTAGAAAGTGTGTTTTCGTTAATCACATTATCTGGCTCGTACAAATGATATCTGAAATTGGAGAGGGTGGGGGGTGGGGGTAATTTTTATCTGTATTTAGATTTGTTGCCAGATTTTTATCTGTTATTTATACACAAAAAACGTACATTTTCGTTTTCAAGTGGTGGTTGGGGGGGGGGGGGGGGAGGGGGGAGAGCATGGACACCCCTGGTACCTATTAGCCTGCACATTATTTAATTATTGGCCATTGGATATCAAGCATTTGATAATTCTGACACTTGGTCAATAGAGGAAACCTGCTACATTTTTCTTAATGCAGCAAGGGATCTTTTTATATGCACTTTTACATAGACAGGGGCAGAGTGTAGCCCAGTGGTAAAGTGCTTGCTTGATGCTCGGTCGGTCTAGGATCGATCCCCGTCGGTGGGCCCCATTAGGCTATTTCCCGTTCCAGCCAGTGCACCACGACTGGTATTTCAAAGGCCGTGGTATGTGTTATCCTGTCTGTGAGATGGTGCATATAAAAGATCCCTTGAAACGAGTAGCCCATGAAGTGGCGACAGCGGGTTTCCTCTCTCAATATCTGTGTGGTCCTTAACCATATGTCCGACGCCATATAACCGTAAATAAAATGTGTTGAGTGCGTCGTTAAAGAAAACATTTCCTTCCTTCCTTTTCCATAGACAGGAAAGCACATATCACTGTCTTTGACCAGTTGTGGTGCACTGGTTGGAACGAGAAAAAACCCAATCAGTTTACATGATCCACCGTAGTGATTTGATCCTGCGACCATTGGCTATTGGATTTCAAACAGTTGGCAAGACAGTCTTAGAGGAAACCCACTACTATTTTTCCATTAGCAGCAAATGATCTTTTATATGCACTTTCCCTCAGACAGGGCAGCACATATCATGGCCTTTGACATATCAGTCATGGGGAATTAGTTGGGACAAAGAAAAAACCCAATTGGAGAATGGGTCCACTGAGGAGGTTCGATCCTGTGACCACAAAACGTCGGGAAAACGCTCTACTGACTGAGCTATGTCCCAAACCAGTAAGAATGATATGTGAAGTGGATTGGGGTGAAATGTTAATGTTAACATATGTGGCTAAAAATACATATACATGTATAACCAATACATCAACCACACTATGAACCATAAATATGAATACAATAATATCTCCCTAGGACCGGCCTCAGTGGCATCGTGGTTAGGCCATCGGTCTACAGGCTGGTAGGTACTGGGTTCGGATCCCAGTCGAGGCATGGAATTTTTAATCCAGATACCGACTCCAAACCCTGAGTGAGTGCTCCGCAAGGCTCAATGGGTAGGTGTAAACCACTTGCACCGACCAGTGATCCATAACTGGTTCAACAAAGGCCATGGTTTGTGCTATCCTGCCTGTGGGAAGCGCAAATAAAAGATCCCTTGCTGCCTGTCAAAAAAGAGTAGCCTATGTGGCGACAGCGGGTTTCCTCTAAAAAACAGTGTCAGAATGATCATATGTTTGACGTGCTCTAGAGGCCTCGTTCAATAAAAGAAACTTTACTTTACATCTCCCTGGGGAAAAATGGAACCTCCCTTAGCTCATTTTCGATAATTAGGGTTGTTGTCACAACACCCGTTCAAGCCTTGTTTAGCCAAAATAGTAGTATTTAATTTTACAGGTAACCCACCCGTTTCAAATACGTGTATTTGACACAGAGGTACTGGGTGACACAACATTTATTGACCAGATAAGAGACGGGATGTTAAAGTTAAAGCTTGTTTTGTTTAACAACACCACTAGAACACATTGATTTATTAATCATCAGCTATTGGATGTCAAACATTTGGTAATTTTGACAGGATAACACATACCACAGCCTTTGTTATACCAGTCGTGGTGCACTGACTGGAACGAGAAATAGCCCAATGAGCCCACCAACGAGGATTGATCCTAGATCGATCATGCATCAAGCAAGTGCTTTACTACTGAGCTACATCGTGCCCCCAGAGAAAGTTGAAGTTTGTTTAAAACAAGGAAGGAAATGTTTTATTTAACGACACAATCAACACATTTTATTTACAGTTATATGGCGTCAGACATATGGTTAAGGACCACACAGATATCGAGAGAGGAAACCCGCTGTCGCCACTTCATAGGCTTATCTTTTCAATTAGCAGCAAGGGATCTTTTATATGCACCATCCTACAGACAGGATAACACATACCACTGACGGGGATCGATCCCAAAGTGACCGCGCATCAAGCGGGTGCTGTACCAATGGGCTATGCCTCGCCCCCAGTTTTAGAGGAAACATTTTTCCATTAGCAGCAATTTTATATGCACCATCTCACAAAAGAGGGTAGTACATACCACAGCCTTTAATATACCAGTCGTGGTGCACTGGCTGGAGCGAGAAATAGCCCAATGGGCCCACTGACAGGGACACTAGAACACATCCCATTTATTAATCATTGGCTACTGAATGTCAAACATTTGGTAATTGTTGACACATACATATAGTACAGCCAGTGCCCAATGAGCCCACTGACGGGGATCGACCCTAGATCGACCGTGCATCAGGCGAGTGCTTTACCACTGGGCTACATCCCGCCCCAAGTTAGGAAAGAAATAGAATATTTGTTTAATGACACCTCAGCTACAAATATCTTGTGTCTAACATATATGGTTATGTAGCGTGCGCTACAACAGCTTGCTCTGAATGTGCAAGTTAAACATTACTCCACCAATATGGTTATTTCAACACCTGCTCAAGAGAGACGGAGAAAGGAAACCTACTGCCATCACCCTGAAAACCTCTTCCAAAAAAAACCCCACCAACAAGGGATCTGTTACAGACAGCACCTACCATAACATTTAATGTACCAGTTGTGTGCAACTAGTTAGGATGGGTCTACTGAGAGCATATCACACTTTAGGAAAGTGCTCTACCACTGAGCTACATCCAATACCAACCTTTGTTACCCTCCGGGACGAGACTTGGCTCAGTGGTAAAATGCTCACTTGATGCATGGTCAGTTTGGGATCGATCCCCGTCAGTGGGCCCATTGAGCTATTTCTCGCTCCAGCCAGTGCATCACGACTGGTACATCAAAGGCAGACCAATTATAACCGATGATCGATGATGGAATTCCAGTCGATTCCCAACACTACTTTCAATTATTATTGTGTTATTAGTATGTGTTATCAAAAATAACAAAATGTGTTCTCACCAATAGAAAGAAAGAAAGAAAGAAAGAAAGAAATGTTTTATTTAACGACACACTCAACACATTTTATTTACGGTTATATGGCGTCAGACATATGGTTAAGGACCACACAGATTTTGAGAGGAAACCCGCTATCGCCACTACATGGGCTACTCTTTCTGATTAGCAGCAAGGGATCTTTTATTTGCATTTCCCACAGGCAGGATAGCACAAACCATGGCCTTTATTGAACCAGTTATGGATCACTGGTCGGTGCAAGTGGTTTACACCTACCCATTGAGCCTTGCGGAGCAATCACTCAGGGTCTGGAGTCGGTATCTGGATTAAAAATCCCATTTCTCGACTGGGATCCGAACCCAGTACCTACCAGCCTGCAGACCGATGGCCTAACTAACGACACCACCGAGACCGTCTCACCAACAGGTGTGTAAAAAACGTATATAACCTTTAAAT
The DNA here is from genome assembly GCF_016097555.1 of Gigantopelta aegis. NCBI lineage: Eukaryota > Metazoa > Mollusca > Gastropoda > Neomphalida > Peltospiridae > Gigantopelta > Gigantopelta aegis. The sequence goes on from NC_054710.1 coordinate 10,485,037, forward strand.
CTGGCATGTCGCCACTGCTTTACCATCCAATGAAAAAAAAGCCAAACACATGATAGAAATCCACTGCACTGTGATCTATAAGTTAACCTGCTTTTGCTCGTTATATTAGATACATAAGATAAATGGTATCTTAACGTAATGGACACCCATGAAATAATCTTTATTTATATTGGAGGAGGAAGCTTAGCCTCCAGTCGGCTATAAAAAATAATTAGTTCTTCTCACAGGGAACGCCTTTTTTCATACGATGGAATTTACTACAAGCTATTTATTTCTGAGTCGACTGATTTCTAAATTGCACATGAATATAGTTTTTTTTTTTTTTGTTTTTTTTTGTTTATTTCCAAAACAATACTTATATTTTATTATTTTGGGTCTGTGCCTTTAATTTCAACTTATTTTTGTTTATCCGATAGCCAATTAAGGTTCAAACACGCTGTCCTGGACACATTCCTCAGTTATTTGGTCTGTTTGTCCAGGACAGTGGGTTAGTGGTTAGTTTGTTAGTGGCTAGAAAGATCTTGTAAAAGTTTGCAGAAATCGCTTTATAAAAAAAATCATTAGTTAAGGGAAATAACTCTATATTGGCTATCCCCAGACGTCAAGAAGAGTAGTTTCCAAACTTTCGCACTTGTGATCGAAAAGTTGCTGAACATTTGAGTAATTGGAAAACAAACAATTAGAAATCTAGCTGTCACATTGTGATGCATATATAGTCATAATGGAGAACGACTCAAATAGTTACGAAATTTCAAAGATGGTAATATTTAGCATTTGACTTATTTAAGATATCGTGGTGTTGCCTTGAACTTCAAACTTCCATAATAAAAAAGAGTAGCCCCAGAAGTGGCGATAGCGGGATTTCCTTTCTATATATCTGTGTGGTCCTTATGTTTGACGCCATATTTAACCGTAAATAAAATGTGTTGAGTGCGTCGTTGAATAAAACATTTCCTTCCTTCCTTCCATCAAATTGGCGTTGAAAACTCTTGAACAAAGTGAGATAGATCATTAGATGACGGTAAACTTAACTGGTATTTAAAATTTGTCAGAGGACATGAAATGCAGTGTTAACTTTTAAAACCTTTTCAACTCCTAACCAGTCCTTCCCAAAGGGAACACAATTTTCTTGCTATGGGTATGGTATTTACTACAAGTTATTTATTTCTGAGCTAAGTGTTTTCTAAATTGCAAATTACAATAATAGTGTTTTTTTTATTTATTTCCAAAACACTTTTTTTTCTTACTCAATCAAACTGAACTTATTTACAAAAAACAATGTTCAGGGGAGGCTGGTATGAAAGGACTATAGTTGTGGCAATTTTGGTCTTTTAGGGTTTTTTTAATTAAAAAAAAAAAGCTGTACACATACAAATGACACACTGTTCTCGAATTGGTAATGACATATCTTCGCCAAATTAATTCAACTTTAAATCGCATTTGGCTATTTGGTGAACAACAACTTAATTTAAACCCTGGGTACATATTGTACTGTATGTGAGACAGCCCGCCAGAATTTCTACTAGTTCACCAGCCTATAGAGCAGTATATATATTTAATGACAAAAACATTATTAAAGACACTTTGTAAGTGATCAACATCATGTGGCAAACGAACAAAATCAAACCCCAAACCTTGATTGGCAAATCAATAAAAAAAATTATATTCTTGTAAAGACTAACTTTTTCACATTTCTTTCATATAGATTTATAAAATTCAAGTGACATCCCACAAGTATTTAACCGAAGAATCTATTCAAAACACACCGGCGCATACGCAAACAAATAATATTTTAGGAACTATTGACCTTTGAGCGGCTCTGTTTCTGGGGAATGAGGCTAAATCGGAACCACTATCAAAACGGAATCATTTTCGTTAGCCCAAACAGAACATATTTGGCTATATTGGTACTGTATGTAAATGTATTGGCAAAAATGGTACCTTTTTTTTTTATACTTTTGTTTTTATAGCAATAACAGCATTTCAGTGTATTGGGGAAAACGGTGTTATAAAGTAATAAATAATATAGCTGTTGTTTTATTGACGATATCATCATTCACAACTTGTAATGTCATTTTAACCATACATTTATAAAAAATTGTTTCTGTTTAAGTCATATATAGCCACAGATTGTGGTTCCGTTTTGTCCAGTTTGGTTTTGTGTTTGTTTGGGGCCATTTTGGCATGGTTCTCTTTTTGCTATAATCCGTTTCCAGAATGTCGCACCTGCGCAGTTGGAACTGCGAAGTCGGAAATGCGGTACATGTATTGTTGTGTATTCAACTATTTCGTCATCATTCTGAACCGTTTGTTTGAATTCTGGCATGGCTGATGCGGAGTTGCGGATTCAATGTAAAAAACCCCAACAAAAAACCCCAAAATAAAAGATTCCCAGTCTGGAGCTCCACGTGGTAAGACGTGTTTGTTTCGCTTGTGCACACTGCACATGCTTTCGTGTGCTCGACTTGGGGGTCCTTCATTTCGTTGTTTTTGTCAGCGAAATGAAGTTTTCTACTGGGATGTATGCGGCCATTGGGACTGATTGAACGTTGGAACGCTTCTCGTTTCGACAGTCTGCACCACCTGGTTGGATTCTTTTTTAGCGAGATTCCTTGCCTCCACGTCATTTCTCCGTCTGACTGTCGACTTGTTTTTGTCGTGACTTGTATGATGGCCATTCTGCAGAACGCCACGGTTGTTCGAGTTTAGTCTCTACATGTCCGAGCCTGTCCTAGCAGCACTGGAAGATTGACCGCCCCACTCTTAAGAACAAATAGGAAGCGGGGTCGGCCCCTACTACTCTTTTTCTAGACTTTACCTTGCTTTATAGTGATACCATCTCGTATCCTCTGGAGTCGGACCCGTCCGCACCACTATACCAACCCATGACGACTGGACTATACCCTAGTCTGATACTCTCGTTCAGACGGATCCGGCTTCTCAAGATCTGTATTTCAGCACAGCACTACACCTTCAACGTCTATTGACTGTCAATCTAGGGGTTTTCTTGACGGGATGCAACCCATCTTGTCCCTTTAAGCTGTGCACCCAAACGGCCTTAACGAGGCCACTCGCGTGGACATATCGATCGGACTTTAAACTTTTAGATCTGCGTTCAAAATTTTAAGTCGAAATTACTTCGTTTTTTTTTTATATTATTAAATAGTCCAATCCTCTCTTCTTTCTTTTATTTAATTTTGGACTGTCCTTCTAAAATGCTCCAAATTATATAAATATTCGGCCGAGCAGTCAATTCTTTTTATTTTTGGCTTGTAACATTTTTTTAAATTTTATTTATTTTATTAACTTTTTTACTAATTGCTATTTTCAAAATTCTGCTCATTTTCAACCCCCCTCCCCCCCCCTTCCATCCCGAGTCAGGCCACCGATGTTATCGGAGGTTGGACTCTGGATGGGCGTGTTCGAAACCCTAGTGGTATATGGGCACGTTAAACTAGTTATCATCATCATCACCAAAATAAAAGAAACAAAAAACATAAATAAATTTACAGTTGGTGAGAAAAAGACTGATTGCCCATCGGACTGGTAGTTATATTTTTTAACTCGTCCATCAGAATTTTTACTTATATTTGGTGAGCGAGCGAATACTTTCTGCACTCCTGCTCATCATCTCATATCCAATGTTATATGACCGTAAATATGTTTAGAGCATCATTGACAAAACATTTACAGAGATTTATCCAGGATATTGGGCAAATTAGCACAACGAAAATGTTTTTCAGACTGTACCACTTATATTAACAGGGCTCGAAACGGCCTGTTTGATGAGATTGGGCAAAGTAGCACAAGTAAATGCGATCAGTGTTCCGTTTGGGCGACTTAAATATTAAAAAAATGATGGTGTTAGTCGCCCAAATAATATTATGTGGGCGATCTTCTTTAGAGCTATAACATATGAGCCACTATTCATATTTGTATGCCACATTAAAATCTTGCCAACATCCATTATTATTTTTTGGGCCACCATATTTTTTGACGAGTTTCGAGCCCTGATTAATTTATTACAACTTTAGATACAATTAACTGTATATTATATTGGGAATTTTTAGTATAGAAATTGGGAGTTTTTTCAGTGCCACTTTCTTTTGGGAAGGAGCCTATACATGTACGTTCAGACCCACAGAATGCGTGGATAAATGCCCAATTTCTTCCTTCTTTTTCCTGTTTTTCAGGCTGGTCAGCTGAAAGAAGTGAGAGAAAATTACAACAGCCTGTTGAATGAGTGGCAGAAACTCCAGTGTGTTTTGAAGAATGAGCAGGTTTGTGTTATTACCTAACAGCAACCGGCCTCGGTGGCGTCGTGGTTAGGCCATCGGTCTACAGGCTAGTAGGTACTGGGTTTGGATCCCAGTCGAGGCATGGGATTTTTAATCCAGATACCGACTCCAAACCCTGAGTGAGTGCTCCACAAGGCTTAATGGGTAGGTGTAAACCACTTGCACCAACCAGTGATCCATAACTGGTTCAACAAAGGCCATGGTTTGTAATATCCTGCCTGTGGGAAGGACAAATAAAAGATCCCTTGCTGCCTGTCGTAAAAGTGTAGCCTATGTGGCGACAGCGGGTTTCCTCTAAAAAAACAGTGTCAGAATGACCATATGTTTGACGTCCAATAGCCGATGATAAGATAAAAAATCAGTGTGCTCTAGTGGCGTCGTTAAATAAAACAAACTTCTTTCTTCTTCTTTACCCAACAGCAGGGGACAGTATTTCACAAGAACCGTTGTTCTGTTTGCAACTTTAAAAGCACGAGAACCGCCAACAGGTTACGTGGTGAACAACTGCATTCTAAAATTAAAAGTACCATATATCAGCAATGAAAGTGACAATCAGTTTATGTTTTCAAATATATTTGAACCACCAATGTAGCACAGAACCGTAGTTCAAGTGTTTTAGGATTAGGTAGATGATGTAACACATCGGTTACAAGAACTATATTCACGTAACTGAACAATAGGTTACCTAAGTAAAACTCACGTGAACTGACTTCTGGTTACCTAACATTTTTAAATATTGTACCCTGCAACAGATATATCTTGCTACTAATGGAAAAATGTAGCGGGTTTCCTGTCTGATAACTGTATACAAAGTACAATCTATTATGTACATTGGAGTTGGGAAGGATTATATAAACTCTATAATAGTTAACAATGCCATTAAAATAGATTCATATTTTTGTATTTAATTTTTTTTAATTTTTTTTTTTAAAGAAAGAAAGTATATATAATTTTTCTCATAATGTTATATTTGCACAGTAATTATAGCTAACATACAATGTTTGACATCCAATAGCTGATGATGAATTAATCAATGTGCTCTAGTGGTGTTGTTAAACAAAAGAAATTAAAAAAAAAAAATGATTCAGAAAACAAGAATGGATAAAAGCTTATATGATTTGCATGCATATTATTAATGTTGGGGCGGGACGTAGCCCATTGGTAAAGCGCTCGCTCGATGCGCAGTCGGTCTGGGATCGATCCACGTCGGTGGGCCCATTCCGCTATTTCTCGTTTCAGCCAGTGCACCACCACTGGTATATCAAAGTCGTGGTGCACTGGCTGGAATGAGAAATAGCCCAATGGGCCCACTGACAGGGATCAATCCTAAACCAACCATGCATCAAGCAAATGCTTTACCATTGGGCTATGTTTCGCCCCTTATTCATATTAAGCATTATGCCAAATGGCTATATAGGGTTGCAAATTAATCAATACATGGAGTACAACTAATACTGTGGATAGAATGATGGAAATACATGGGGTGAAAAAGTATTTTGCCCGAATATCACTATCTTTTTCGCCCGAGTTTAAGGATTTGCTCCAGCCATGGGGAGTGGGGCAGTTGTCCACCCCCCTTCCTCTTCTGTCTAGTACGTTTATGTAAATAATATTTATTTTATTCTATAATTAAAGACGAGAACACTTGATTTACAGAACTGGAAGGACTGCATGATGGTTCACAAAGATGACATGTCACAACTCGCCACGGAGGCATCACAATTGAAGGCGAACCTGCCGAAAATTATCAACAACAATTACGTGACTACAATCACACAGTTTCCTGCAAAGGAAGAAGGTAATGTACCAGTTATGTCTTCCGGAGTCAAGAGCTCGCGAATGATAATTATTAACAACACTTACGTGACTATGATCACACAGTTTGCTACAAAGGAAGAAGGTAAATGTACCAGTTATGTCTTCAGGAGTCTTACAGCTCGCGAATGGTAATTATTAACAACAATTACGTGACTACAATCACAGAGTTTGCTACAAAGGAAGAAGGTAATGTACCAGTTATGTCTTCAGGAGTATTGAGAGCTTGCGAATGGTAATTATTAACAACAATTACGTGACTACAATCACACAGTTTGCTGCAAAAGAAGAAGGTAAATGTACCAGTTATGTCTTCAGGAGTATTACAGCTCGCGAATGGTAATTATTAACAACAATTACGTGACTACAATCACACAGTTTACTGCAAAAGAAGAAGGTAAATGTACTGGTTATGTCTTCAGGAGTGTTAGAGCTCACGAATGGTAATTATTAACAACAATTGCCCGTGACTACGATCACACAGTTTACTGCAAAGGAAGAAGGTAAATGTACCAGTTATGTCTTCAGGAGTGTTAGAGCTCACGAATGGTAATTATTAACAACAATTACGTGACTATGATCACACAGTTTGCTGCAAAGGAAGAAGGTAAATGTACCAGTTATGTCTTCAGGAGTCTTGAGAGCTCGCGAATGGTAATTATTAACAACAATTACGTGACTACGATCACACAGTTTGCTGCAAAGGAAGAAGGTAATGTACCAGTTGGGTGTTTAGGCAGGAGTCCAGGTGCTGGCGAATAATAACTGTAAACTTATGGCAAGTGTGTTCTGTATTGTGATTGGTTAATTATATTTTTTGGGGGGGGGGATCAAATGAAAATAACACCCGGAAAGCTATTGACGTCATTGGAAAGGAACTTAAGACAAGTTGACGGTTCAAGGGTCTGCAGTTAGATTGTAGGCAGGTGTTTTGTTCAAGAAATACCAAATATACAGTTAGTTCCGTAGAAAAACAATTCAGTTTACAATGGACATAACCATATGGAATTTTTAGGTGTTGTTGTCTATTTGATGTCCGCAAATGTTTTATTTTTAACCTCGGGGAAACGTGCAAATTTTTTCCACTAGTAGCAAGGGATCTCTTAAATTCACTTTCCCACAGCCTTTGATATACCAGTCGTGTTGCACAGGTTGGGACGGGAAAACCAGGACGAGAATGGGTCCATTGAGATGATTCACATCTAGCATGCGCTCTACCAACTGAGCTAGATCCCTCTCGGGTTTTAAAGAAATCTTTGGACAACTCAAGATTCATTATATATTTTTTAAAAGATTTATTGCCTCCAGAACATAGGCAGTGGACAGGTTGGGGAGCCGTGGTCGCTGCCTTACAAAGTACATATTTAAACAATAGTATCTAAACAAAATATGCTACTTAAATATGTTAATGCTTTCTATGATATTTATAAGACGGAATGGGCGATTGATGAAATAGCAGTTTTAAATGACACTGATGATAGTAAATATCTGATTTCAGAAATAGCAGTTTTAAAAGACACTGATGATAATAAATATCTAATTTCAGAAATAGCGGTTTTAAAAGACACTGATGATAGTAACTATTTGATTTCAGAAATAGCGGTATTGAAGAAATCCAATGATCAACTGAAGAGTGAATGTCAGATGTGGAAGTCGAAGTTTGAGGCGTCGATCAGTGATTGCCAGAAAGAGAAAAAGGTAACTTAAACCAGGCATCGAAATAAGTCGAGAACGGTCGTTCAGGTTACCGGGAGGTTACCACGTGTAAGAAAAGTAAAAACAACGGTGTTTTGTTCTCAACAAAATTTCAACGAACAGTAGTTTCGTTTCCAAACGTAAATCAGGCAATGCAATTCCGGACTTCCGCGTTTCAGATACAATTTCAGAACGTCCGCGTTTTAGCAGCGTCAACTAGATATGTGTCGAGTAGTTTGCAAGAACATTTAATTTAAACGTAGAAGTACCGGAAAACGGTCTATATAGTCGTGGTAACCTATAGGTTACCAGGCTATATTTTGTGGTAACCTGTAAATGGGTTACGAGACACAATGCTTATTTCGATGCCTGTTAAACCTATGCCTCATACCAGTCTCCATTTCAGTGGGTTATTTGATAATTCCGGTGTGGTTTAACGTAAAACAGACCTCGCCATGAAAAAAAAAAAAACCTTGAGAAGAGTATAGGGGCCGGACATAGCCTAGTGGTAAAGCATTCTAGGATCGATCCCAGTCGGTGGACCCATTGGGCTATTTCTCGTTCCAGCCAGTGCTCCACAACTGGTGTAACAAAGGCCGTAGTATGTACTATCCTGTCTGTAGGATGGTGTATATAAAAGATCCCTTGCTGCTAATCGAAAAGAGTAGCCCATGAAGTGGTGACAGCGGGTTTCCTCCCTCAATATCTGTGTGGTCCTTAACCATATATCTGACGCCATATAACTGTAAAAATAAAATGTGTTGAGTGCGTTATTAAATAAAACATTTCCTTCCTTCCTTCCACTAATTGCTACCCCAACTTAAATTATGGGGAGCCATTTAACACATTACCATATTGGTACAATATAAATTCACATTACTAAGAGGAGCTAAAAATCACTCTGCTTAAACTAGTTTTGGGGGAGGGAAAGGGAGCAAGAGTGATAGACAGACCTGTCAACCTTTAGTCAAGAGAAAGCAGGAGGTGTGTGTTGAAAAAGCAGGAGATTTTGTCAAAAAGCAGGAGATTTTTTAAATTCACACAATTTAACCCAAAATCGCAAGATTTAAAAAAACATTATTACAATAAGTTATATGAATACTATATAATGTCATATATACTTCTTAACCTTAGATCTTGGCATTTAAAAAAAAAAAAAAAAATTAAAAACATTTTTTTTTTTTTTTTAAAGTTTAAATATTATGATTTAATACATATTTAAAAAAAAAAAAATATTTTATCCAAAAATGTTAAGAACATGAACAAGAGATAAAAAATTTAATTAGTACATTTACGGTATTACACTTACAGCCTTACAGGTTGCGTTACATTATCATTTGTGGTTAGTGTACCTAAGTACCAAAGACAAATTTATATAAATCTTATAAATTAATATTCAGTTTTTACTATAATGAGGAACGGTGGCGTGGTACTTATTTAAAATCATTATAATGATGCAATAAACATTGTATTTTCATTAATCATAAGTAAAACCTCATTACGGACATCGTGTGAAATATACCGGAATTATACCCATTTCCGTGAGTAGCTTTATGTCAATGTCAAACACAACATTTTTTAATTGTACAAAAATAATTTCTTGAAGAGTACCCTTATAACCAACATTTTACTGCACAAACATACAAAATTAACTGACACAAGTATGTTTATACAGCTAATTGGTATTTTCGTTGTCTTGCTGTGACATGTGATTTTAACATGCATCGTGTGTATCGCTGTCAACTCGAGTCTGGCAGTTACGATTCGTCATAGTTGCATTATGTAATCCAGTGGGAAGACATTTTACAATTCAGAGGTGTTATTAGAACTAAATTGGATATTTTTTTGTTTTGTTTTATGCAACACTGAATGTCAATACACAGCCTGTTGAATTAGCGGCAACACGCTTCGTAGCCATTACGATGACAACAAACATTATAATAACACGTCATTTTATAAACTCCATGTGCTTTTTTAACAATATAAATAGGCTATCCCACAATTCTCACTTCGGCAAAGGTTAAACAGTCGGGACAATTCGGCCTGTTACATTCTCAGAAAACGAAAGTAGTCGACATTTTCCGAATGAGAAAAAAAAGGTAGAGTTACTTCCCTTATGTTATTTTGACAAAAGAGGATCGATTTTTTTTTATGCTTACAAAAATGTCATTTAACAGGAGAAACTGTCTCCCGCACAGGTGAAAGGAGATTTGATCAAATACCGGGAGACTCCCGCGGAATCCGGGAGGGTTGACAGGTTTGGTGATAGATCCCCTTAAATGACAAGGTCTGAAGAAAAGAAAAGGAAAACAGTTGGCCAAAATAGAAACGAAAATAAATAAATTTCCGTTACATTCATCACATAACGCCATCTACATTCATTACAACATAACATCATCCCATTGGTCCAGACATAGCAACTCCCCGTTTATTCATTTCTCGATGAACGTAAAAATTACGTTGTCAGGGAACGTCATATCTGATGACATCATTTTGTATGGGCAAATTGTTTTATTGAGCGTTATTGTTTATGGACCAAAAATAATTCAAAATAAAGTATGAACTTTTTGTATTATTATTAGTATTGTCTGTTATTTCTTTTACGTTCATCAGGGTATGAAAAAAAAAAAAATCTTTTGCAAAGTTGTATTGGGATATGAATCGTAGTTCGGGTTTTAAAAACATTCTGGTCAGAAAGCCATTGTTATTGGGAATAATGGACATAAATACTGGACAGCTGGCCACAAATGCCCATAAGTAAATGCAACTTTTTCAATTTTTTGCCTAATTTCAATCAACAATAACTGATCTAAAATGTCATAAAATTTAGAAAAATTCACAAAAATAATATTTACCGATTCGAATATGAATTTTATTTTATGTATTTATAAAACATTCAAATGAATACAGTGAGTAAAAATTATAAACTTGTACCCAGTCAACATGGTTTTTGTTAAAAATTAATCCAGTAGTCTAAAGGTTAAGGATCAAGGAAGAAAAAAAAATCATCCACAAAGCGAAGCCGATCTCACAGAAGATTTTTTTTGTTCATACCCAGATGAACGTAAAAGAAATAGCAGACAATACTTATAATTAAATTTCAAACATACTTACTAATAATAACACTAAAAGTGCATATTTTATTTTGAATTATTGTTTTGCTTTTTTAATCAGTGCTCAGTAAGACAAACTACTAATATAAAGTGACATCATCAGATATGACGTTCCCTGAAGACGTTATTTTTACGTTCAACAAGACATGAACAAACTCGCATTGCTATGACTGGACCAATGGGATGACGTTTAATTGTAATGAATGTAAAAGAAGGAAGGAAATGTTTTATTTAACGACACACTCAGCTCATTTTATTTACGGTTATATGGCGTCAGACATATGGTTAAGGAGTATGTACTATCCTGTCTGTGGGATGGTGCATATAAAAGATCCCTTGCTACTAATCGAAAAGAGTAGCCTATGAAGTGGTGACAGCGGGTTTCCTCTCTCAATATCTGTGTGGTCCTTAACCATATGTCTGACGCCATATAACCATAAATAAAATGTGTTGAGTGCGTCGTTAAATAAAAAATTTCTTTGTATGCAGGAAAATCTTCAACTTCGGTGTGACCTTCAGGAGCTGTCTGAGCAGTTAAGCCAGCAGTCTGACTTCTGCTCCAGTCTCGGGTCTGCGTGCTGCACACTGCTGTGGAGAGTCTCACGCTGTGAGGAGAGCATACAGGCAATATTAGTCGGGGTAAGCAGCACACAAAAAAAAAAAAAATGTGTGAAAAAAATAAATTAATAAACAAAATATGTGTGTTTCAAGTTTCATCATTGAAAAAACATAGATAGGTAGGAACACTTAAACATTTTTTTATTTTATTTTATTATTATTATTTTTTAATTAATATTTTTTTAAATCAAATCAAAATCGAGAAAGCGTAGTCAGCTGAGGTGTTCCCAATCTAGTTTGCTGATTGAAAAAAAAATCAGGGATCATGATTTATTATTTTTTACATTTTTAGTTTTGCTTAAACAAAATTTCAGGGTTGCTACATAAAATTCTAGGGTAGGTCGGGAAACCAGAAAAAAAACCTTATTTTTTTAAGGCCTTAAGCAAGCAAAGCTTTATTATTATTTTTTTTTTCATTCCACTGCTCCCTTTCCTTTCTCTCTTTTTGCTTCCACGTCATTTCTTCACGATCTGCCAGCTCCTATATTTCAACTTCTTTCACTGTTCACCTCCACATCCCAGTTCTTGTCTCTCCAACCGCTTTAGGTGCTTGTCTTTTGTGGCTATCCATGCTGCACATACCTGCCATATCCCATCAGCCTGGCCACTTTGGAGAGCATGCGAGACTTCATGTCTCACTATTTTGGGTGTGACAGGTTTGGTTGTCTCTTATAACTGCAGTGACATATTGTTTTAGAGCAATAGTGTTATAAACAGCTGCTGAAAAGTTGTGAATATCCAGAAATAGATTTCAGGTTGTTTTAAAGGGATATACCCTAGTTTTTAAACACTAAGGCATATTTTTCACTGTTAGAGCCGTTTATGATCACTGAAATCAGTCATTACTTATGTTTTATTGTTTAAGTTAATAGAATCTATCACCATTGTGAGGTATAAATAAGGCTATTCCAACCCGAGGGACAAAATGATTTTTGTGAGGACTGAGGTTTACTGAGGCCCTTACAAAAACATTTTGACCCAAGCTTAGTAATAAGAGCTAGTAATCGGTCAAGTCATAAGATTAAATTCTTTTGATTGATTTGTCTCTTTACCATCATATCTCAGCTACTCTACTGCCCCATCTCTATATGTGGCCAGTCTGGGATCGATCCCCGTTGGTGGGCCCATTAGAATATTTCTTGTACATCAAAGGCTGTGGTATATATTATCCTGTCTTTAAGAAAGTGTATATAAAAGATCTCTTAAGACTGTTTTTTGCAGTAGCCTGTGTAGCGATAGCCTGCTTCCCATCTCTCTCAGCCAGATGTTGAAATATCCATGTTAGACACCAAATAGATGTACTTTAATAATGTGCTGAGGTGTCGGTACACATTCCTTTCCTTTGTGTGCAGACGAAGGTGGATGAGTTTCTGTGTATTGTGAGCAGCACGCTGGAGAGTTACGTCTCGGCATACAAGGAGGACTGGCCCCAAGAACAGAGCGAAGAACTCAGCTTTATCCTCGCCTTGTGTGGGGTGATAACCAGTAAGTTATCCTTGCCTTGTGTGGGGCGATAACCAGTAAGTTATCCTTGCCTTGTGTGGGGCGATAACCAGTAAGTTATCCTCACCCTGTGTGGGGCGATAACCAGTAAGTTATCCTCGCCTTGTGTGAGGTGATAACCAGTAAGTTATCCTTGCCTTGTGTGGGGCGATAACCAGTAAGTTATCCTTGCCTTGTGTGGGGCGATAACCAGTAAGTTATCCTTGCCTTGTGTGGGGCGATAACCAGTAAGTTATCCTCACCCTGTGTGGGGCGATAACCAGTAAGTTATCCTCGCCTTGTGTGGGGCGATAACCAGTAAGTTTTCACCAGGAACAGAGCGAAGAACTCAGCTTTATCCTCGCCTTGTGTGGGGTGATAACCAGTAAGTTATCCTCGCCTTGTGTGGGGTGATAACCAGTAAGTTATCCTCGCCTTGTGTGGCATGATAACCAGTAAGTTATCCTCGCCTTGTGTGGGGCGATAACCAGTAAGTTATCCTCGCCTTGTGTGGGGTGATAAACAGTGAGTTATCCTCGCCTTGTGTGTGTGGGGTGATAACCAGTAAGTTATCCTCACCTTGTGGGGTGATAACCAGTAAGTTATCCTCACCTTGTGTGGGGTGATAACCTGTATGTTATCCTCGCCTTGTGTGGGGTGATAACCATTAAGTTATCCTCGCCTTGCGTGAGGTGATAACCAGTAAGTTATCCTCGCCTTTTGTGGGGTGATGACCAGTAAGTTATCCTCTCCACGTGTTGGGTGATAACCAGTAAGTGATCCTCACCTTGTGTGGGGTGATAACCAGTAAGTTATCGTTGCCCTGTGTGGGGTGATAACCAGTAAGTTATCGTTGCCCTGTGTGGGGTGATAACCAGTAAGATATCCTCGCCTTGTGTGGGGCGATAACCAGTAAGTTATCCTCACCTTGTGTGGGGTGATAACCAGTAAGTTATCTTCGCCTTGTGTGGGGTGATAACCAGTCAGTTATCCTCGCCTTGTGTGGGGTGATAACCAGTAGTAAGTTATCCTCGCCTTGTGTGGGGTGATAACCAGTAGTAAGTTATCCTCACCTTGTGTGGGGTGATAACCAGTAAGTTATCCTCGCCTTGTGTGGGGTGATAACCAGTAAGTTATCCTCGCCTTGTGTGGGGTGATAACCAGTAAGTTATCCTCGCCTTGTGTGGGGTGATAACCAGTAAGTTATCCTCGCCTTGTGTGGGGTGATAACCAGTAAGTTACTCTCGCCTTGTGTGGGATGATAACCAGTAAGTTATCCTCGCTTTGTGTGGGGTGATAACCAGTAAGTGATCCTCACCTTGTGTGGGGTGATAACCAGTAAGTTATCGTTGCCCTGTGTGGGGTGATAACCAGTAAGTTATCGTTGCCCTGTGTGGGGTGATAACCAGTAAGATATCCTCGCCTTGTGTGGGGTGATAACCAGTAAGTTATCCTCGCCTTGTGTGGGGCGATAACCAGTAAGTTATCCTCGCCTTGTGTGGGGCGATAACCAGTAAGTTATCCTCGCCTTGTGTGGGGCGATAACCAGTAAGTTATCCTCGCCTTGTGTGGGGTGATAACCAGTAAGTTATCTTCGCCTTGTGTGGGGTGATAACCAGTAAGTTACTCTCGCCTTGTGTGGGGTGATAACCAGTAAGTGATCCTCGCCTTGTGTGGGATGATAACCAGTAAGTTATCGTTGCCCTGTTTGGGGTGATAACCAGTAAGTTATCGTTGCCCTGTGTGGGGTGATAACCAGTAAGATATCCTCGCCTTGTGTGGGGTGATAACCAGTAAGTTATCCTCGCCTTGTGTGGGCTGATAACCAGTAAGTTATCCTCGCCTTGTGTGGGCTGATAACCAGTAAGTTATCCTCGCCTTGTGTGGGGTGATAACCAGTAAGTTATCATCGCCTTGTGTCTGGTGATAACCAGTAAGTTATCCTCGCCTTATGTGGGGTGATAACCAGTAAGTTTACACCAGGAACAGAGCGAAGAACTCAGCTTTATCCTCGCTTTGTGTGGGGTGATAACCAGTAAGATATCCTTGCCTTGTGTGGGGTGATAACCAGTATGTTATCCTCGCCTTATGTGGGCGTGATAACCAGTATGTTATCCTCGCCTTGTGTGGGGTGATAACCAGTATGATATCCTCGCCTTGTGTGGGGGTGATAACCAGTATGATATCCTCGCCTTGTGTGGGGTGATAACCAGTATGTTATCCTCGCCTTGTGTGGGGTGATAACCAGTAAGTTATCCTCGCCTTGTGTGGGGTGATAACCAGTAAGTTACTCTCGCCTGGTGTGGGGTGATAACCAGTATGTTATCCTCGCCTTGTGTGGGGTGATAACCAGTAAGTTACTCTCGCCTTGTGTGGGGTGATAACCAGTATGTTATCCTCACCTTGTGTGGGGTGATAACCAGTAAGTTATCCTCGCCTTGTGTGGGGTGATAACCAGTATGATATCCTCGCCTTGTGTGGGGTGATAACCAGTAAGTTATCCTCGCCTTGTGTCTGGTGATAACCAGTAAGTTATCCTCGCCTTGTGTGGGGTGATAACCAGTAAGTTATCCTCGCCTTGTGTGGGGTGATAACCAGTAAGTTTACACCAGGAACAGAGCGAAGAACTTCTACTGTACATAATATTACAGTGGGGGCAGAACGCCCTGTGGTAATGAGCTCACCTGATGTGCAGTCGGTGTAGGATCGATTCCCGTCGGTGGGCCCATTGGGCTATTTCTCGTTCCAGCCAGTGCACCATGACTGGTATGTCAAAGGCCGTTGTATGTGCTATCCTGTTTGTAGGATGGATGGTGCATATAAAAGATCCCTTGCTACTAATGGAAAAATGTAGCAGGTTTCCTCTAACACTATATGTCTAAAATACCAAATGTTTGCCGATGATTAATAAATCATTGTGCTGTAGTGGTTTCGTTAAACAACGCAAACTGACTGTAATATTTGAAATTTTGCTTGATAGATGTGGCGGCTTCAGCTTTCGGACGCGATTTCTTGGTTAGTAATGAAAATGGCCGACATCTTATAGACACGTTTGTGTCCTTCCTAACAGAAGCACCACTGAAGAAAAGTGCACGACTGAAAAAGTGAGTGCACAACGTTTATTTATTGTTGTTTTGTTTTTCAATCCCCTACCGGTCCAACCGGAGGGGATAATAGGTTTCATCTCCACCTTTCGGTGTTTCAGTCTGTCCGTCTGTCTGTCTGTTCAACATGTCTTTTTGCGATTGTTGTTTTTGACAATGCCACAAGATACTGAACACCAAGGTTCGCACACGCTTGAAAAGGCCCTAAATTTGAAGGGTTGCTCTAAAAAAATCCCTATTTTGATGATATAGCCCTAAAAAAACACCTGTATTTTATGGGCAAGTTCACAAAAGACCCTAAGTAGGGCCATATAAGCCCTGAAATCGATAGACATTTTTCTTCTTCCGGAAACATTAAATAAATTGCCAAAAACACATCGATATCTACTTTCATTTGTTGATCTCTATGTTCGCCCGAACATTGGTGTATAAACAATGCCAAAATCATACCAATTAATGATTCTTTTGTAAAACATCATCAGTGTTTGGTATTGTTCATAGAAGGATTTATTCGTAACTTTCGGGGAGCGCTTGATTGGTCATTCTAAAACTAAACACGTTTCTAAAATACTAATCAAGAGTCTTTAATCTTAGTGCAAACTAAATAAAATGGAATATTCTAAAATTATCTGAACTGAATCGGACATTTATGCCTATGTGGATTCTACATACTTATGTTTATGAAAATGTGTAGGACAGTTCTCTGTAGATTCTGACGGCCCACTTGAACACTCCCATTATTTTGTTGATTTCGAAGGTCATTGCAAATGGTGAACAGCAAAGTTTTAGTTCCTAAATTTGACTTACATTGACCCTAAAAAGCCCCTAAATTTAGGTTTGAAATTTCTGTATGAACCATGTGAACTGAAATTTTGTGTATAGCTTTATCATGTACTGTTACAGATCAGGTTTCACTTTCATGGAGATTTACCCCCGCCCCCCCCCCCCCCCCCCCCCCGACTTCAGTATTTGCAATACCTGAATATATTAAGCTGTAATTTTGTATATAGCTTTATCAGGTACTGTTACAGATCAAGTTTAACTCATGGCGATTTACCCATTTTGTCACAGTTATGGACCGTGAACTTAGAAGATACAAAAATCTGTTGGGGCCCTGTAGGGGATATGTATTTTGCTTTAGCAGTTCTTTGAGAATGCTTGTTAATTGTCCTACACATTTTCATAAACATAAATACGTAGAATCCACAATGGCATAAATGTCTGATTCAGTTCAGATAATTTTAGAATATTCAGTGGAACTTTTCCAGAAAATGTACTTGACCTTGACTTTTTAAAACAAATTTGAATAAATATTATTAGTTTAATTTTAACTTACATTCAATGACAGGACATTGTGTCATCTTTATTTAGCTCTGTATACAATTTGTTTTAGATATTTTATCGTAATTGCACTTCATATCCCTTTTTTATTGTTTAAATTTCATTTTTTTATTTTTCAAATAAGTTCAAATGCATTGGTATCATCAAATTTAAACACGAAGAAGTGACACTGGCCGCAATAATCAAAACAGAATAATGTACAAGGGAGGTAATTTAATCATGCACTTGTTTAAAAAAGTAAATATGATTTTTATATTTTCACTGTAACTAAAATACATTGAAAATATGACTTTTCACTGAATATCACTTTTATGGTTTCTGTAGATCTATGTATTTCATTGCTATGTATATGATATATTTTTGTTCTTTGTAACTCCAGCCTTCTTTTGATGACGCTCTACAATCTGAGCATCAACCAAAAGGGACAGAAGTACATTTGTTCAAAGCAAGGAATCATGGGATTGCTTTCGTGGCATCTGCAAGGTAAGCCGTGGATGGGGGGGGAGTATATTATAATGAAAAGTGTAACTATTGGCCTGTATTTTGTGAAAACCTGTAATGAGTTACTAGATACTATGCTAATTTCGATGCCTGCTACCTTGTCTGTTGGTAAACTGCGTATGAAAGATTCCTTGTTGCTAATGGCAAAATGTGTTACCTCTGAAGCCTATACATGTATGTCAGTATTACCAGGAAGGAAGGAAATGTTTTATTTAACGACGCACTTAACACATTTTATTGACGGTTATATGGCGTCGGACATATGGTTAAGGACCACACAGATATTGCCAGAGGAAACCCGCTGTTGCCATTTCATAGGCTACTCTTTTCAGTTAGCAGCAAGGGATGTTTTATATGCACCATCCCATAGACAGGATAGCACATACCACGGCATTTGATGTACCAGTCGTGGTGCACTGGCTGGAACGAGAAATAGCCCAATGGGCACACCGACGGGGATTGATCCCAGACCAACCGCGCATCATGCAAACGCTTTACCATTGGGCTATGTCCCGCCCGTCAGTATTACCAATGCACAAAAAAAAAAAATTCTGCTGATTAGGTAGCCACCAGTTTTCATTTTTGGTTATTTGTAAACCTTAGGGTCATCGAATATTTTTTGTTTTTATTATTACACCCCCAAAACTCATATATTATTTTACATGGGATATATGCTCTAAAAACTGAAAATGTAATGGCAAATGACGAAATTTGGCCGCCATTTTGAATAAATTACAGTTCCGGTTATATAGAACGTGACCGTAGACAAAAAATTCCACCGGATTCGTTTTTGGTGATAGAAAATACTAGGCATAAAAATTTGGCCTGGATTTGCCCAAGCCTTGTTTAACATCCAATAGCCAATGATTAATAAATAAGTGTGCTCTTGTGGTGTTGTTAGAAAAAAACCCATTTTGATTTTGGTAGTTAGATCGAGAGAATGTTGGGCTTTTACCTTCCAAATGACCTATTAAAGCTGTGGTGTGAAGCTGGTGCTAAAACTAAAGTTAATTTTGATATTGCAGAAATATAATTTATCTGTAATGTAGGTGTGGGACGTAGCCCAATGGTAAAGTGCTCGCTTGACGTGCGATCGGTGGGCCCATTGGGCTATTTCTCGTTCCAGCCAGTGCACCACGACTGGTGTATCAAAGAGTACATTACCAAATATTTGGCATTCAATAGTGCTTGAACCTTAATTGGATATAAGCACGGAAATAAGTTAAAATGAAATGACATCCAATAGCCAATGATT
This sequence comes from Gigantopelta aegis, assembly GCF_016097555.1. NCBI lineage: Eukaryota > Metazoa > Mollusca > Gastropoda > Neomphalida > Peltospiridae > Gigantopelta > Gigantopelta aegis. Next base: position 10,504,259 of record NC_054710.1, read on the forward strand.
AATGAATCAATGTGCTCTAGTGGTGTCGTTAAAGAGACAGACCCTAGTTTCAACCCGTGAAAATTAACACTAAGTTTAATTAATCTACAAACCTGTAACACATTTAGATAAAGTTACAATTGAGTGAAACACAAGTCTGTGACTTTGAAATGGTGAAATATCCTCTAAAAATAGACTAAAACTCGACTCCATAGCTGTTACTTCTCAGACGCACATGCATTTTTAAAAATATGACAAATGCATTTTGTGATATTAAAAACACGAGGATGACCAAATACACTTCTAATGTATGGAAATGGATAATCTAAACAATAAAATGTAAGTAAAGTTTGATTTCTGTTATCAAAAATGGCTCTAATAGTAAGAAATATGCCTTAGTGTTTAAAAACTAGGTTATGTCCCTTTAAAGATTTTCTTTCTTTTTTTTGATATTGCAGAAATATAATTTATCTGTAATGTAATTTCTAAGACTTAGTTAGCCCCATGCTTATAAAAGAAAACTTTTTTCTTTCTCTTTTGATATTGCAGAAATATAATTTATCTGTAATGTAATTTGTAAGGTTTAGATAGCCCCATGCTTATAAAAGAAAACATTTTTCTTTTTTTTGATATTGCAGAAATATAATTTATCTGTAATGTAATCCCCATGCTTATTAAAATTTTAGAGTTTAAACTCAAGACTAATAAGAGTCCGAGACAGTAATGCTTCAGCAACACCACATAAAATTGTATACATGTGGCTACTTTAGAGGTTTGAATCTAGACTCTAAGATATTATGAGGGAGGTGTAGCCCAGTGGTAAAGCGCTCGCTTGATGTGTGATCTGTTTGGGATCAATCCCCATCAGTGGGCCCATTGCGCTATTTCTCGTTCCAGCCAGTGCATCACAACTGGTGCATCAAAGGCTGTGGTATGTGCTATCCTGTCTGTGGGATGGTGCATATAAAAGATCCCTTGCTGCTAATCGAAAAGAGTAGCCCATTAAGTGGCGACAGCGGGTTTCCTCTCTCAATATGTGTGGTCTTTAACTATATGTCTGACGCCATATAACTGTAAATAAAATGTGTTGAGTGTTGAATAAAACATTTCCTTCTGAAGTATTATAACCATGGATCCTGGTATAGAAGTTGCAATTATAACCACTGATTCCTCTTATTATAAGGAAAAGCCTGTTTTTTCCTTTCCAGGGCCTCGTTTTTTTACAAAGCGATCTTGGTGCTAAAATCACCTTAAGTGCGTAGCTACCCTATGCAATTAAAGCAGCGTTCTCATTATACAATTATTCACACCGACTTGTCAGATACATTTTTGTCAGCCCTACAAATTTCGGAACACATAAGACTAAAGTCGTTAGGTCACAGTACTATTCAATCACATGCGACAAGTCGGTGTGAGTATTCACATAATCAGCAGTGGGAATTCTACTCAGATCAGCTATTTTCCTCTCATGGAACATTGCGTTTCCTCACATTTTAATCGTTCTTTCCTCCAAAATATGTCAGATGGCACAGATTTTAACCTAGGATTTCAAGAATTTCCGGGACCCCTCTAGATTTCCTCTTTTTTTTTTACAGTTCACCAATTCCCACCCCTGCATAATGAGAATGCCACTTAAGGTATATCTTAGCCCCTAAGATTGCTTCGTAAAACGGCGGACCTGTACAATTGTTGTCATTTTAGAGGAGACCGATGAAGAGAACCGACTGAATACCCTGCGAGTTCTGCTGTCGCTCGTGTCGGATGAGAAGAACGTGGCAATCCTGCACGCTCTGAACGAAGTGGTAAGCACTCTCCACTGGGGTGGGACGTAGCCCAGTGGTAGTCCAGTGGTAAAGCGCGAGGTTGGTCTAAGATCAATCCCCATCGGTGGGCCCATTAGGCTATTTCTTACTCCAGCCAGTGGTAGCCAAGTGGTCAAGTGCGAGGTTGGTGGTCTAGGATCAATCCCCATTGGTGGGCCCATTAGGCTATTTCTCACTCCAGTCAGTGGTAGCCAAGTGGTCAAGCGCTAGGTTGGTGGTCTAGGATCAATCCCCATCGGTGGGCCCATTAGGCTATTTCTCACTCCAGTCAGTGGTAGCCAAGTGGTCAAGCGCTAGGTTGGTGGTCTAGGATCAATCCCCATCGGTGGGCCCATTAGGCTATTTCTCACTCCAGTCAGTGGTAGCCAAGTGGTCAAGCGCTAGGTTGGTGGTCTAGGATCAATCCCCATCGGTGGGCCCATTAGGCTATTTCTTACTCCAGCCAGTGGTAGCCAAGTGGTAAAGCGCGAGGTTGGTCTAGGATCAATCCCCATCGGTGGGCCCATTAGGCTATTTCTCACTCCAGCCAGTGGTAGCCCAGTGGTAAAGGGCGAGGTTGGTGGTCTAGGATCAATCCCCATCGGTGGGCCCATTAGGCTATTTCTTGCTCCAGCCAGTGGTAGTCCAGTGGTAAAGCGCGAGGTTGGTCTAAGATCAATCCCCATCGGTGGGCCCATTAGGCTATTTCTCACTCCAGCCAGTGGTAGCCAAGTGGTAAAGCGCGAGGTTGGTGGTCTAGGATCAATCCCCATTGGTGGGCCCATTAGGCTATTTCTCGCTCCAGTCAGTGGTAGCCAAGTGGTAAAGTGCGAGGTTGGTGGTCTAGGATCAATCCCCATCGGTGGGCCCATTAGGCTATTTCTCGCTCCAGTCAGTGGTAGCCAAGTGGTAAAGGGCGAGGTTGGTGGTCTAGGATCAATCCCCATCGGTGGGCCCATTAGGCTATTTCTTGCTCCAGCCAGTGGTAGTCCAGTGGTAAAGTGCGAGGTTTGTCTAAGATCAATCCCCATCGGTGGGCCCATTAGGCTATTTCTTGCTCCAGCCAGTGGTAGTCCAGTGGTAAAGTGCGAGGTTGGTCTAAGATCAATCCCCATCGGTGGGCCCATTAGGCTATTTCTCACTCCAGCCAGTGGTAGCCAAGTGGTAAAGCGCGAGGTTGGTGGTCTAGGATCAATCCCCATCGGTGGGCCCATTAGGCTATTTCTCGCTCCAGTCAGTGGTAGCCAAGTGGTAAAGTGCGAGGTTGGTGGTCTAGGATCAATCCCCATCGGTGGGCCCATTAGGCTATTTCTCGCTCCAGTCAGTGGTAGCCAAGTGGTAAAGTGCGAGGTTGGTGGTCTAGGATCAATCCCCATCGGTGGGCCCATTAGGCTATTTCTCGCTCCAGTCAGTGGTAGCCAAGTGGTAAAGCGCGAGGTTGGTGGTCTAGGATCAATCCCCATCGGTGGGCCCATTAGGCTATTTCTTGCTCCAGCCAGTGGTAGTCCAGTGGTAAAGCGCGAGGTTGGTGGTCTAGGATCAATCCCCATCGGTGGGCCCATTAGGCTATTTCTTGCTCCAGTCAGTGGTAGCCAAGTGGTAAAGCGCAAGGTTGGTCTAGGATCAGTCCCCATCGGTGGGCCCATTAGGCTATTTCTCACTCCAGCCAGTGGTAGCCAAGTGGTAAAGCGCGAGGTTGGTGGTCTAGGATCAATCCCCATCGGTGGGCCCATTAGGCTATTTCTCACTCCAGTCAGTGGTAGCCAAGTGGTCAAGCGCGAGGTTGGTGGTCTAGGATCAATCCCCATCGGTGGGCCCATTAGGCTATTTCTCGCTCCAGTCAGTGGTAGCCAAGTGGTAAAGGGCGAGGTTGGTGGTCTAGGATCAATCCCCATCGGTGGGCCCATTAGGCTATTTCTTGCTCCAGCCAGTGGTAGTCCAGTGGTAAAGTGCGAGGTTGGTCTAAGATCAATCCCCATCGGTGGGCCCATTAGGCTATTTCTCACTCCAGCCAGTGGTAGCCAAGTGGTAAAGCGCGAGGTTGGTGGTCTAGGATCAATCCCCATCGGTGGGCCCATTAGGCTATTTCTCGCTCCAGTCAGTGGTAGCCAAGTGGTAAAGTGCGAGGTTGGTGGTCTAGGATCAATCCCCATCGGTGGGCCCATTAGGCTATTTCTCGCTCCAGTCAGTGGTAGCCAAGTGGTAAAGCGCGAGGTTGGTGGTCTAGGATCAATCCCCATCGGTGGGCCCATTAGGCTATTTCTTGCTCCAGCCAGTGGTAGTCCAGTGGTAAAGCGCGAGGTTGGTGGTCTAGGATCAATCCCCATCGGTGGGCCCATTAGGCTATTTCTTGCTCCAGTCAGTGGTAGCCAAGTGGTAAAGCGCAAGGTTGGTCTAGGATCAGTCCCCATCGGTGGGCCCATTAGGCTATTTCTCACTCCAGCCAGTGGTAGCCAAGTGGTAAAGCGCGAGGTTGGTGGTCTAGGATCAATCCCCATCGGTGGGCCCATTAGGCTATTTCTCACTCCAGTCAGTGGTAGCCAAGTGGTAAAGCGCGAGGTTGGTGGTCTAGGATCAGTCCCCATCGGTGGGCCCATTAGGCTATTTCTCGCTCCAGTCAGTGGTAGCCAAGTGGTAAAGGGCGAGGTTGGTGGTCTAGGATCAATCCCCATCGGTGGGCCCATTAGGCTATTTCTCACTCCAGTCAGTGGTAGCCAAGTGGTCAAGCGCGAGGTTGGTGGTCTAGGATCAATCCCCATCGGTGGGCCCATTAGGCTATTTCTCACTCCAGCCAGTGGTAGCCCAGTGGTAAAGAGCGAGGTTGGTGGTCTAGGATCAATCCCCATCGGTGGGCCCATTAGGCTATTTCTTGCTCCAGTCAGTGGTAGCCAAGTGGTAAAGCGCAAGGTTGGTCTAGGATCAGTCCCCATCGGTGGGCCCATTAGGCTATTTCTCACTCCAGCCAGTGGTAGCCAAGTGGTAAAGTGCGAGGTTGGTGGTCTAGGATCAATCCCCATCGGTGGGCCCATTAGGCTATTTCTTACTCCAGCCAGTGGTAGTCCAGTGGTAAAGCGCGAGGTTGGTGGTCTAGGATCAATCCCCATCGGTGGGCCCATTAGGCTATTTCTTACTCCAGCCAGTGGTAGCCAAGTGGTCAAGCGCGAGGTTGGTGGTCTAGGATCAATCCCCATCGGTGGGCCCATTAGGCTATTTCTCGCTCCAGTCAGTGGTAGCCAAGTGGTAAAGGGCGAGGTTGGTGGTCTAGGATCAATCCCCATCGGTGGGCCCATTAGGCTATTTCTTGCTCCAGCCAGTGGTAGTCCAGTGGTAAAGTGCGAGGTTGGTGGTCTAGGATCAATCCCCATCGGTGGGCCCATTAGGCTATTTCTCACTCCAGTCAGTGGTAGCCAAGTGGTCAAGCGCGAGGTTGGTGGTCTAGGATCAATCCCCATCGGTGGGCCCATTAGGCTATTTCTCACTCCAGCCAGTGGTAGCCCAGTGGTAAAGAGCGAGGTTGGTGGTCTAGGATCAATCCCCATCGGTGGGCCCATTAGGCTATTTCTTGCTCCAGTCAGTGGTAGCCAAGTGGTAAAGCGCAAGGTTGGTCTAGGATCAGTCCCCATCGGTGGGCCCATTAGGCTATTTCTCACTCCAGCCAGTGGTAGCCAAGTGGTAAAGTGCGAGGTTGGTGGTCTAGGATCAATCCCCATCGGTGGGCCCATTAGGCTATTTCTTACTCCAGCCAGTGGTAGTCCAGTGGTAAAGCGCGAGGTTGGTGGTCTAGGATCAATCCCCATCGGTGGGCCCATTAGGCTATTTCTTACTCCAGCCAGTGGTAGCCAAGTGGTCAAGCGCGAGGTTGGTGGTCTAGGATCAATCCCCATCGGTGGGCCCATTAGGCTATTTCTCGCTCCAGTCAGTGGTAGTCCAGTGGTAAAGTGCGAGGTTTGTCTAAGATCAATCCCCATCGGTGGGCCCATTAGGCTATTTCTCACTCCAGTCAGTGGTAGCCAAGTGGTAAAGTGCGAGGTTGGTGGTCTAGGATCAATCCCCATCGGTGGGCCCATTAGGCTATTTCTCACTCCAGTCAGTGGTAGCCAAGTGGTCAAGCGCTAGGTTGGTGGTCTAGGATCAGTCCCCATCGGTGGGCCCATTAGGCTATTTCTTACTCCAGCCAGTGGTAGCCAAGTGGTCAAGCGCGAGGTTGGTGGTCTAGGATCAATCCCCATCGGTGGGCCCATTAGGCTATTTCTCGCTCCAGTCAGTGGTAGCCAAGTGGTAAAGGGCGAGGTTGGTGGTCTAGGATCAATCCCCATCGGTGGGCCCATTAGGCTATTTCTTGCTCCAGCCAGTGGTAGTCCAGTGGTAAAGTGCGAGGTTTGTCTAAGATCAATCCCCATCGGTGGGCCCATTAGGCTATTTCTCACTCCAGTCAGTGGTAGCCAAGTGGTCAAGCGCTAGGTTGGTGGTCTAGGATCAATCCCCATCGGTGGGCCCATTAGGCTATTTCTCACTCCAGCCAGTGGTAGCCAAGTGGTAAAGCGCGAGGTTGGTGGTCTAGGATCAATCCCCATCGGTGGGCCCATTAGGCTATTTCTCACTCCAGCCAGTGGTAGCCAAGTGGTAAAGCGCGAGGTTGGTGGTCTAGGATCAATCCCCATCGGTGGGCCCATTAGGCTATTTCTTGCTCCAGCCAGTGGTAGCCAAGTGGTATTGTGTTTATGTTGCAGCTTCCGATATCGATTTCAATTGTGTTTATGTTGCAGCTTCCAATATCGATTTCAATTGTGTTCATGTTGCAGCTTCCAATATCAATTTCAATTGTGTTTATGTTGCAGCTTCCTATATCAATTTCAATTGTGTTTATGTTGCAGTTTCTGATATCGATTTCAATTGTGTTTATGTTGCAGCTTTCAACATCGATTTCAATTGTGTTTATGTTGCAGCTTCCGATATTGATTTCAATTGTGTTTGTGTTGCAGCTTCCGACATCGTTTCTACAACAGCTGACAGTGTGTCGCAACCGAGAGATTCAGGAACTGTCACTGGAACTGATCCTGGACATGAGGCAACTCACAAGTGAACAGTAACCACGGAAACACGTCACACACCTGTCCTTCCAATAAAACAAGTGAACAGTAACCATGGATACAAATCACACCTGTCCTTCCACTGCAACCAGTGAACAGTAACCATAGAAACAAATCATGCCTGTCCTTCCACTGTAACTTGCAAGTGAGCGGTGTCAGTTACCATGGAAACAAGACACACCAGTTGTTCCATGGTAACAAGTGAACAGCAACCATGGAAACATGTCACACCTGTCATTCCACTAAGAAGCAAACAGTGTCAGTTGCCATGGAAACAAGACACACTGGTCAGTTGTTCCACTGTAACCATGGAAACAAGTCACCTGTCGTTCTTTTGTAACAAATGAACAGTAACCATGGAAACTAAGTCGCCTGTCATTCCACTGAAACAGGTCTGTGAAAATAGATCGAATATCGATCGCCGCCTGTCACTCGGCCAAGTCAGATTTCATGTAACCCATTTTCAGTTCACACGTCAAGTTTAAAACATTTACATAATTCTAGTTGTATACAATATGTCAGGCAGATCTTTTTAAGTGTGAGAGATTTTAAAGGGACATTCCTGAGTTTGCTGCATTGTAAGATGTTTCCGACTAATAAAATATTTCTACGATTAAACTTGCATATTAAACATATTTTTTTGTATAGGTAGTACTAAACCAAATAACTTCCGGCTGGGTCAAAGTTCGAGGTGCACCCAACTTTTGATAGAGAAGTGAACACCACAAGTCCTGTGATTGGTTATAAATGTGAGTGTGTTGGTTGTAAAAAATAATAGTTTCATCTGGGTAAAAAAAATGTGCAATTTTATTTCATCTAGTACCAATGTGTCAAGTAGCCTTGTGCTTGAAACATGTATGGGGTACCTGTAAAAAAAAGTACTCGAATTTCGTGCGAAACTAGGGTAGTCATAGACGCTATCCGTTATCTCAGAAACGAGCAGCTTGACCCCCATTTTTTTCTGATTCACTTTAAGTGTAAGGGGTGGTAGTATTTATATCCGTGGTGTTTATGTCGGTTGATACGTTGCAGGTAGGAGTTTTAGCCACATATGTTACTATTGTCGTCTATGGGATTTGATTTGGTAGTATACACCCTTTAGAATATCAGTGTCTGTATATTCAATGTGTTTCTGGTCATCTTAATATTTGTAAGGAGCCCAAATTGGATTTTGTCTTAAAATAATTTTGTACGCATGAAAAAAAAATATTTTAGGAAATGAAATGAAATTTAACCTAGTACAAATATTAGAACCATCAGAAACACGTTTAATATACAGCCACTAATATTTTATGCAGAAAAATATATTTGATATGTAATTACAGTTGTTAAAAAGTCTCTGTCAGTCGATAACATCTTAAAAATTGCAGCAAACTCAGAAATGTCCCTTTAAAGACTTAAAATCTACAGCATGAATCCAAGCCAGGCAAGTGGTCAGGAGGAATTATCACTTGGGTGTGCAAAATGTGGTGCATACATGTAGTTGTTCATTATAGCCGTATTCACTGGCTTCACCTAGCTTGTTGAAGAATACACATAGAGAATAACTAGTTAATGACGTCCGATATCTGCTTTGTTATCAAGCGAACACTGTATACATTGGAAAGATATGATGACTAGATAAATCTCTATATTTTCGGTTACTGACCAAAAATATTCGGACGCTATATAACCGTAAATAAAATGTGTTGAGTGTGTCGTTAAATAAAACATTTCCTAACCAAAAATATAGGTCACGTGACATAAGCCCGACTCAGTATTTCAGAGTAGTTTTCAGAAAATACTCTTTAAATCATTTGTTGAAGCACAGTAAATACAAATAACTTTTAGTTTTGCGATAACAATACAAAACTTGTATATTTATTTATGAATTAAGAGTTTAGAAACACTTTTTTAAGGTGACAGAATGTAGCTAGCGTCTTACAAATAATGACATCATGTATCTTGTATGACGTCATGCAGCAAAAGCCTTGCTAGGTTGACAATACTCTATTTGCGTACACAAAACTAGAATAAATAATAATTTTCTGAATATTCCTTTAGGATTGCAGGATAAAAGAAATAAATGGTTACTGTCTTAAGATATCGGCTTTATCCTGCTCGGGTCGAATGGCGAATGCAGCTCGGCAGAGCCTCACTGCATTCGCCATTCTAACCTTCACAGGATAAAGCCGATATCCAACGTCAGTAACTAGTTATTATCTTTATCCTGCAGACCATAAAAATTAAGGGGAAAAGCTATTATTTCAGCCAGATTTTACGATGACCTAGAGGTCAAATGAGCAATTTTGTAATGTAGCTATGCATATGATGTCATACGAGTGACGTCTAAAGTGATAATCTGCTAGTATACGTTTATGACTTTGCTTTAATCGGTGATCATAATCTGTCAATGGAAACAGTGGTTGCAGGATAAATATATATATACAGAACTTCAAATACTTTGTTTTCGCTTCCTATTTATTGCAAGAGTTTATTTGGTGCAAGAATATATACCACGAAACCGCGTAGCAGTTGAGTGTACGTTCTTGTGCTAAATAAGCTTGTGCAATAAATAGCAAGCAAAACCAATGTATGTGAAGTTTGGTATTTATTACATACCTTCTTTTATTTTTTACAAAATAAAATTTCAATTTAATGTCATAACAACTCTTTCTTAAATCTATGATTAATACTCCTTTCATGTATTCACCAAACTTTAAGAATCATACTCTGCAGCAGCCGTGTGTAATGTTTCAAATACGATGTGACGTAATTTGTAAATCATATATGACATCACTATCTAAAAGGCGCTAACTGCAGTAAAAAGAAAAAGGGAATTCCCCATTTAAAAGTTCTGGTCCATATCGCACATATATGCATATACAAAATAAATTTATTACACGGTTTCAAAATGTCTTTATCACTATAGTAAGATTGAATAGGTATGTAATAAATGTCTTTATCCCCATAGTAAGATTGAATAGGTATGTAATAAATGTCTTTATCGCCATAGTAAGATTGAATAGGTATGTAATAAATGTCTTTATCGCCATAGTAAGATTGAATAGGTATGTAATAAATGTCTTTATCGCCATAGTAAGATTGAATAGGTATGTAATAAATGTCTTTATCACCATAGTAAAATTGCACAGGTATGTAATAAAAATGAATGTAACCCAACCGTAAAGTCAACTAGAAAGCAATCCATGGTTGTTTTTTTAGCTGGTGATTGCCACAGCTGAATACATTATACTGTAGTGTAAACTGATGGTGAGTGTGTTCTGTATTGTGATTGGTTAATTACATTATTTTTCCGGGATCAAAATGAAAATAACATCTGGAAGGCTAATGATGTCATTAGAAAGTCATTAGCAATTGGAATAGGCAAAGTTGACGATTCAAGGGTCTACAGTTAGATTGTAGCCAGGGTATTTTTTTTTTCAAGAAATGTCAAATATACAGTTAGTTCCACTGAAAAAACAATCCAGTTTATAATGGACATAACCATATTGAGTTTTTAGATTTGCGGGTGTTATGGTCCATTTGATGCCCGCAAATGTTTATTTTTTTTATCTCAGGCTAATGCCTTCGGTCAAAAATGACATTTGCAGGATCAAATAGACAATAACACTCGCAAATCTAAAAACTCCATATGGTTATCTCCTATGTTATTACCCAGCAACCGTAAGTCGTTTCTCAGTCAAATGTCAATGGACCGAGTTTTTTTTTCCATCCCAACCAGTGCCCCACGACTGGTAATCTTAAAGGCTGTGGCATGTACTGTCCTGTTTATTGGAAATTACATTAAAAAAGATCCCTTACTGTTTTGTTTATACACTCGTCTTTGACAGGTATTATGGGAGCGGCACATAGCCCAGTGGTAGAGCGCTCGCTTGATGCACGATTGGTCTAGGATCGATCCCTGTTGGTGGACCCATTGGACTATTTCTCGTTCCAGCCTGTGCACCACAACTGGTATATCAAAGGCCGTGATATGTGCTCTCCTGTGTTGGATGGTGCATATAAAAGATCCCTTGCTACTAATGAAAAAATGTAGCGGGTTTCCTCTCTAAGACTATGTTGAAATTACCACGTTTGACATCCAACAGCCGATGATTAATAAATCAATGTGCTCTAGTGGTGTTGTTAAACCAAACAAACTGTTTTGACAGGTATTATATGGCATTGTCCATCCGTCCATAAAACGGGAAGCGCAAATAAAAGATCCCTTGCTGCTAATCGGAAAGAGTAGCCCATGTAGTGGCGACAGCGGGTTTCCTCTCAAAATCTGTGTGGTACTTAACCATATGTCTGACGCCATATAACCATAAATAAAAATGTGTTGAGTGCGTCGTTAAATGAAACATTTCTTTCTTTCTTTTTTCCGTCCATAAACTTTTAGTTTAGGGATCATATCTTTATTATCCGTTCTTATAGGATCATCCTTTGCGTGCAAATACAAGTTGGGATTGTGATGTGTCGCATACCATAACTAGCATACAACACAAAGAATGCAACTGAGCTACATCACACACACCCCCCCCCCACCCCCCCCCCCCAAAGAGAAAACCCTGTTAAGATTAATTCAAGTAAGACAAGACGGTATAAACAACTGATATCTGTTTTATTCCCTTGTTATATATAAACAGTGTGGGAAAATGTACAAATAGGGACAGATAATTCAGGTAAAACAACATGTGGCAGAGTTGTGGAACATTTCACAGGAAGATCATTCGTACCCCCTGTCACGCAATAATTAATCAAAACAATCGTACACAAATATCAAGCTCTTGTGGTACATGATAACATCCGATAACTACTGTCTGATAACTATACTGTCTCCATCGGTTATCACAACCGACCAGTCATCAAAGTTTAATGCATTCTCAAATGAACCTATTATTTGTTGCTTTTATTTAAAAAAAACTTTAAAAATATTTTACATGTAAATGTATTCGAAATATTTTTTAATGTCGGTGCTTAATAGATTGTGTTTTCACAGAAATGTACTTCATACAAATGAGTTGTCCATATTTGATATGCCCCCCCCCCCCCCCCCCCCCAAACCCCAGCATGTTCGTACTTAATTCGGTTGTGATTATTTTGGGCATACAAATTTTGGACAAAACATTTATTGCCTTGTATTTGTTGTTATTTATAGTCTTGACATCCAGTAGCCGATGACTAATACATCAATGTGCTCTAGTGGTGTCATTAAACAAAACAAACTTTAACTTCGTTGCTATCTAAAGCCCTTGATGAAAATCTTCAAATTTGATACATTTAGGTAGAGATGGTAAGACAGGTAATTCCCCCATGTCTTACCATACTTAAAGACCGGTGTCGTGGTTAGGCCATCGGTCTACAGGCTGGTACGTACTGGGTTCGGATCCCAGTTGAGGCATGGGATTTTTAATCCAGATACAGACTCCAAACCCTGAATGAGTGCTCTGTAAGGCTCAATGGGTAGGTGTAAACCACTTGCACTGACCAGTGATCCATAACTGGTTCAACATAGGCCATGGTTTGTGCTATCCTGCCTGTGGGAAGTGCAAATAAAAGATCCCTTGCTGTTAATTGGAAAGAGTAGCCTGTGTAGTGGCGACAGCGGGTTTCCTCTCAAAGTTTGTGTGGTCCTTAACCATATGTCTGACGCCATATAACCGTAAATAAAATGTGTTGAGTGCGTCGTTAAATAAAACAATTTTTTTTTACCATACTGAAACAATCTGACCTCTTGACCTCAACTCATCTGGTGTTGAGGTCAGGCTAAGGATTCATGAAAGGTGAAAATTATCAAATGTTTTTAGTTTCTGTGTAAGGAAACTACCTTTGTGTCTCACATCTATCATATATTTGTGGAATAAAACTTTGTTGTAATTAACCATCAATGTTAATAGCTTTTTTGAAATGGCACACAAGTAAAAAATAAAGTCTCGGATATTCAACAATGTTAAGGAAAATGTTTATTTTTAAAATTTAAAATAACAATTTAAGTGATATGGCTCAATGTAAGGATATGTATGATATGGTTATTGCAAAAGAACAGTTACACTTCAGAGAGTTCATTGAAATGGAAATTGTAATTAAAGAATTCATGAAAAGCTGACCTTCTTTCTGTTAACTAGGGTCTCACTACACATATACTATTTATCAATGAAATCCATGCTAAACTGCCCGACTTAAGATAAATATACTGCAATGTAAATCTCAGTGGATGAACAGTATTTATGTACTGTAACTCATTCTAGCAAAACTTTTTTTAACCGTTTGTTTTCTCAGTAATTCCAGTTTGCATGGCTTGATATATTTAAAAAAACAAAAAAGGATAAGTGTTTTGGAAATAATAAAAATGTTCAATTTTAATGTTCCATTATATAAACATTAATCAAGATTTAAATAAAACAACACTCGCCCATTGTAAATATATATGTATATCTATCTGGTCATGGGAGTGTGAAATTATAATTTCTCTTCTCTTCTTTTTATATTTAAAAAAATGTAACTTCAAACTCCATGAGCACATGGTATCAGGGTTTCTGCCAGAGGGTAAAACGGGTATGGCCTATACACAACTGTTTAAAAAAAAATTTAAAATTGACTTTTTGATAAAATTAATTACTCTTATCATTACTGCAAGATTTTCTTAACCCTAACCCTAAACGTAACCCATTTTCTTTCTGGGGGAGGCCTCCCATTCTATTGACCTGGTTGCATTCAATTCCATAGGGGGCGGGACATGGCTCAGTGGTACAGCGCTCGCTCGATGCGTGGTCAGTGTGGGATCGATCCCAGTCGGTGGACCCATTGGGCTATTTCTCGTTCCAGCCAGTGCACCACGATTGGTATATCAAAGGCTGTGGTATGTACTACCCTGTCTGTGGGATGGTGCATATAAAAGATCACTTGCTGCTTATCGAAAAGAGTAGCCCATGAAGTGGTGACAGCGGGTTTCCTCTCTCAATATCTGTGTGGTCCTTAACCATATGTTCGACGCCATATAACCATAAATAAAATGTGTTGAGTGCATCGTTAAATAAAACATTTCCTTCCTTCCTTTCTTCAATTCCACAGCGCCATACCCAAAAATTTCTTTCTGGCAGAAACCCTGTGTATACATTCTTACAATGGGCGAGTACTGCTGGGGGTTTTCTATATACTGAGCAATGTTTTTTTGTTGTTTCCAAAACAGTTTTGCTTTTCAAGCCAAACAGGAATTATAGACCTAAAACAAAACAGATAAAATATTTTGCTAGAATGAAGTAAATGTATTGTATTATACATTGTATGTATGTGTAAATTGTTTAAATAAAATTACCAATAAAATATATAGTGAAGTACTAGAACACTTGTTAGTTCCACATTTGTGACCAATCCAATATAATTATTAGAAAAAACAACAAGTGAAACCCCTCTAAACCGGACACCCTTGGGACCAAGACAAATGTCCAGTTATAAAGAGGGATCTGGTTTATAGAGGTTAAGTCCTGTCCTGGTTTTTAAAAAGGGACTGGGTAAAATGTCCGGATTAGAGGAAATTCCGGATTACAAAGGGTCCAGTATTGAAGGTTTCACACTGTATATATATATATATATATATTGTCAACTACATTAATATTTACTCCTGAATTGTGGCGTTTTCATTTCGGAAAGTTCTCATTTTATCATGGAGTATTGAGTGTAGCTACATTTATTTAAAAATCCATCCCCTAAAGCCTACATCACATTAGGCGACATGATGCGATGCGACTCAACTGAATGGTCGCGTTGCGAGCCACTCAACTGAATTGTCGTGTCATGAGCCACAACTTATTCACACTATTGACCGTCGGGCCGACTAAAAAACAGTCACAGATGACTGGTTTTTCAATACACACTACACCACGCTACTCAACTCGACAGTTGAGTTGCGTTGCGTCGCGTCATATAATGTGATCTAGGCGTAACAAGACAAGTTGAAAATTAACATTCATTCTATCACAATGTTGTCACAATTTCACACAATAACGAACTGATAGCGTAACAAGGCACAGGTATTAAGATAAAACAGGTGGGAATTACAGGGGGTACACCAACACCAGCCCCTTATTTGAAGTGACGGCACCGTACTAACATTGTCACGGTCATTCCCTAATATTTACATGGAGTACTAATAATTTCAGTCGGTACATCTCAGCCCCTCCCATTACCGAATCTTACCTCACAATTAAAGTGGAGCGGTTACTCCCTTAAGACTAGTTCATGGAGAGTTATTTTTAGCTCCCCTTATCATGTGAATTGATATGGTATCAATATGGTAATATATTAAATAGCACATCCCAGCCCCTACCATTACCGAATCATACCTCACAATTAAAGGGGAGCGGTTACTCCCTTGAAACTACTTCAAGGAGAATTATTTTTTTGCTCCCCTTATGTGAATTGATATGGTATCAATATGGTAATGTATTAAATGGCTCCCCATAATCTAAGTTAAGGGAGCAAGACATCATTCCGCTCAATTTGTTTTTCATGTTAAGGTCTGGGACATTAAATAACTTGATTGGCTTAAGGTCTTGGAAGATGATTTACCATATTATAATGCAGAAATATAGCGGGTTTCCTCTCTATGACTGTCAAAATTACCATATGTTTGACATCCAATAGCTGACGATTAATAAATCAATGTGCTCTGGTAGTGTCGTTAAACAAAACAGACTTTTATATTACAATGCCTCTTAATGTACTTCTGAATACTGCCTTTTTTTAAATACACTGCACCCCTCCCGGAATACTGAACGGACCCCCACTTGAAACACCACCACACACCCTCCCTAGAAAAATCCTGCATCCATCCCTGTATTGTTTTTTTATATCTAGACTGTTTAGACTGTAGTTTCTCGTTTCAGTTGTACAGGTAAATAAATACTGTACGATTTCAAATAACATTGTCATACCTAATACCAGAATGTGATAGTTTGACAAATTTATTTAAGATTATTGCCAGCAGTGTAACAAATATTTGACCGTTGATTTTTCTGGGGTTTTTTTAAACCACTAAATTATACATTAATTACAACTTTTTGCTTAAATGATTAAATAGCCAAAGACCGGCCTCGGTGGTGTAGTGGTTAAGCCATTGGACATACGGCTAGTAGGTACTGGGTTCGCAGCCCAATACCGGCTACCACCCAGAGTGAGTTTTAATGACCCATGGATAGGTGTAAGACCACTACACCCTCTTCTCTCTCATTAACCACTAACAACTAATCCACTCGTGTACAGACAGACCAGATAGCTGAGGTGTGTTGCCAGTACAGCGTGCTTGAACCTTAATTTCTCATTCCAGCCAGTGCACCACGACTGGTATACCAAAGGCCGTGGTATGTGCTATCCTGTCTGTGGGATGGTGCATTTAAAAGATCCCTTTCTACTAATGGAAAAATGTAGCGGGTTTCCTTTCTAAGACACTATGTCAAAATTACCATATGTCTGACATCCAATAGCTGATGATTAATAAATCAATGTGCTCTAATGGTGTCGTTTAAAAAAAACAAAAAACAAAAAACAATTAATTTGAAAATGTGACTAGTCTAGCACACATCCACTGAGAAATCTCGGAGGATGTGCCCCAGACAGTCGTACTTAAACCTGCAGTGGAGGTAAGTATGTAAAAAAGTAAAGTTTGTTTTATTTAACGACGCCACTAGAGCACATTGCTTTTTTATCTTATCATCGGCTATTGGACGTCAAACATATAGTCATTCTGACACTGGGTTTTTTTAGAGGAAACCCGCCGTCGCCACATAGGCTACTCTTTTACGACAGGCAGCAAGGGATCTTTTATTTGCGCTTCCCACAGGCAGGATAGCACAAACCATGGCCTTTGTTGAACAAGTTATGGATCACTGGTTGGTGCAAGTGGGTTACACCTACCCATTGAGCTTTGCGGAGCACTCACTCAGGGTTTGGAGTCGGTATCTGGATTAAAAATCCCATGCCTCGACTGGGATACGAACCCAGTACCTACCAGCCTGTAGACCGAGCACTGGATGTAAGTACGAGTTAAATGGTTGATTGACTGATTGTACATGTGGCCTATTGGTCTTAAGTGATTGTAGCTGCACAAAATGCATTTATATAAAACAGAAGAGGATGAGCATCTCGGAACCAGAGTCAATGTACTTTTGCTGTGAATGTAAATATTAATAGGATATTAAACCAGCTTCCATTTCGTATCATGTTTATGTCCAGAGTGAAATAATTTTCAGTTGTCACGAGCTTTAGCGAGTGACAATGAAAATTATTTTATGAGGGACATGAACATGATACGAAATGGTAGCGAGTTTAATATCCTATTTATTACCCATAATCAATCTCAATTTGTTTGGTTTGACATTCCTGTAAGGTTGTAGTGTGCCAATCAATGACGTCAGGAAGTGTGGCGTCCCACTAATGGGATGTATCACTTTGATATGTATGAAGATATTTTTAACCATATGGGCAATAAAACAGTAATTGTGACAAGTAATTAAGTACTAATATTTGATGTGCATTATCTTATTTTAGTACACTATATTTCTGCACATACAATTCTTCTGGCTATACTATCATGGGTAACCTTATGTATATTTAGTTGCATGTAAAAACCCCCACCATTTTTAAATATTTAAAAAATAAAATTAATTAATTTAAAAAAAAAAAAGACCAGCTTTTATCAGAAATGTGTATCAATATTATAAAAAACCCCACCCAGGATAGTATTATACAAAGGTTCATTATAATAGTTACATGTACAAGTGAAAAAACATAACCGAGTTATGCAGGGATTTGCCAGTTTTGGTTATACATAACAGACTTATTAATAATCATACGAAGCACACATGTAATAATAAGTAATCACGTGACCAACCAAAGACGGAATTTTAGGAAGCGACGTCATAACATGACCAAAAAGACATCAGTTCTGAAAATTAAGTAATTTCGTCGTCTCCCTTCTAGTTAGAAACGTTTTCACATAGTCCTTGTTATTCATTAAAATATATATATATATATATATGAAAAGTTCAGGTGCAAAACGCAATATATTAATTTTCAGTAAAAATGGGTTTTTTAATTGGCATGTATCGCGTTTTGATAAAAAAAAAAAAAACGGGATTGACCCAATACAATTTCATAAGGATCAATCACGTTTTGCAGCAAAACAGCGGGCCTATGATTAGCCCTTACGTACATACAGTAATGGCTTTAACTAAAAACTAGAAAGAAAATGGTTTATATCGCGTTTTGATTTTTAAAAAACGGGATTTACCGAATACAATTTCATAAGGATCAATCACGTTTTGCAGTAAATCAGCGGGTCTACGATTAGCCCTTACTGACGTACAATAATGGCTTTAACTAAAAACTAGAAAGAAAAGGGTTTATATCGCGTTTTGCGCCCGAACTCTTCATATATATATATATATATATATATATATATATATATATATATATATATATAAAGCACAATAAAGAAATTATTACAATTGTGTGTTGGTCATACTGATTTTACGAAACGTATGTCCCGATTAAAGTATTATCCTCACTCTCGCTCAGGCAATACAAGAATCCTGACACTCGTTTTGAAAAATCAGTTCGACAAATGAGCTCATTTAATAATCTCTGTTTATTTGTTCTGATAAAAAATATTTATTTCAAATTTGAAATATTCAGATTTGTAAAGTAACTCATTTTTTTTTTTATACAAGTTAATCATTTACTGTAATGGCCAGTTCAGCCTTGTTTGAAGACCTATTGAGAGAAATATTGTGTTGGGAATCCGACATAATATGGTATATTGTGTTTGGTAGTCGACATAATATGGTATATTGTGTTGGGAATCCGACATAATATGGTATATTGTGTTGGGAATCCGACATAATATGGTATATATTGTTGGGAATCCGACATAATATGGTATATTGTGTTTGGTAGTCAACATAATATGGTATAAAACTGAGAGCGACATTTTACAACACTACATGCATACATGTGTATTTCAAGTTAGTCAAAACCTTACATTTTTTGTACATTGTAAAATTTACAAACCAAGCATATCACCTTTTGTTGCACTATCATGCAATTTATACAGTTAAAACAAATTTCTTTTATACAGACGGACGGACAAAAGAATAAAAAAAATGGCTGCTCCAACAGCAGTCCTCTCACGCAACATAATCTCTTTCACACAGGAAAGTGCTGTACAAAGGGGGTTAACTCTGGCAGACGTTTACTGCCATCAGCAACAAGGGAGAGAACTCCCTAAAAAAAATTCAGCAGTCCTGGTAGAATCTAGGCGTGTATTCGAAACAGCTTTTGTGAATGTTTCAGAATCTGTTCTATACTCACAACCACATCACCAGGAATATCGTCAACCTTCCCACGTGTGGAATTTCAAAGCATGAACGTGTTATTGCCTCTTTAAATGTTTTAGGAACCTGTTCCTTGCTTCAAGAACAGCTTCTAATACACTAGTGGTTGATACATGACAGAAGGTTGTTTGCAGAAGGAATATCAACCTTTCTATGTGTGATGAATTTGAAAACAACGTGTTGCCTCTTTAAAATGTTTTAGGAACCTGTTCCCTGCTACAGAAGTTTCGAATACACTCTTAATTGTTAAAATAGCATCAACCTTCCATATTTGTGGAATTTGAAAACATGTTCTTGCCTCTTTAAAACATTTTAGGAACCTGTTCCCTGCTCCAGAAGTTTCGAATACACTCTTAATTGTTGAAATATCATCAACCTTCCATATTTGTGGAATTTGAAAACATGTTCTTGCCTCTTTAAAACATTTTAGGAACCTGTTTCCCACTCCAAGAACAGCTTAGAATACACTCTAGTCGTTGACATAACAGAAGGTCATGGCAGAAGGAATATTGTCAACCTTTTCATGTTATTGCCTCATTAAAATGTTTTAGGAACCCGTTTCCCCGCTCCAAGAACCTATTTCCCACTCCAAAAACCTATTTCCCGCTCCAAAAACAGCTTCGAATATATTCTAGTTGTTGACACACGACAGCAGATCATTGCAGTCTCGTGTACAGAACGTTATCACCCGACAGCTTGCGTATCTGTAAATACTCAAGTTGTTGACACGTGACAGCAGGTCATTGCAGGAGAAGTATCATCACCCTTCTTCCAGAAGTTTCGAATACACTCTAGTTATCATCACCCTTCCTCCAGAAGTTTCGAATACACTCTAGTTGTTGACACACGACAGCAGGTCATTGCAGAGTCTCGTGTACAGGAGATTATCACCCGATAGCTTGCGTACTTGGACGCGCGGCATATCGCCCTCACAAACCTCCAGCTCCATCTGCAGGTCATTGTTCCTCAGCTGGAACATCGTGTCCGAGCAGTAGTACTCCACGTCGGGCCGCCGTGTGTCCAGCATCTGTTTGATAGCCAACAGCACATCCTCCACGCTCTTGTGCAGGTCCGGGTTGATGTCGATCAGAACGTTGGACGGATCTGCGCATGACCTCACGTCCGAATAAATGCACCCGTTCACCGGTGAAGAAGGGGAAGGGGAGTTGTTATTGACTACTGGGGAATGCGAAGCAGCTAACCGGGGGTCGGATTTTTTGTCGGCCACCGATAAATCGAGCACAGTGTCCGAGGAGATTGAAGAAATGGTGGTAGTAGTAGTAGTGGTAGCATCGACACTAACATTAACGCTGCTAACATTAACGCTCTCCGTTGGCACAGAATGGAAGTCCATAAATTGTGAATGGTTGTGAAACGTTTGTTCGCTGCCGACGACGGGCACTGTGCTGAAGTCGATGAAGGGGTAGTTCTGGATGACCGGCGGCGGCTGCTGAAAGAACGTGTTTGTCGCCTCGCGCATCGTGTGGTGTCGCCTGAAGCGCGGCGGCGGTGACACCCTCTGCATGCGGTTCATGCTCAGAGCGTACTGCGTGTTGTACAGCGACTTCAGCTCGCTGTGCTGGAGGTCCGCCAGCGCCGACACTGGGGGTTGGATACTCGACAGGTCCGTGTTGATGCAGCTGTTGAACATGTGCATTGGGTACGTGTGGAGAACCTGCGACTTCGGGAAGGTTTCCGGACCACCGACCGCCACCCCGCACGGGCTCGACACTTGATGAGCTGGCGACTTCGACGTCCCGGGCGGTGAACCGCCGACCGACGTCATGGCACTGGCACACACCGCCACCCCCGCAGACATCGTTGACGACAGTCTGGAAGTGGCAGCAGCGGTGGTGGCAGCTGCCTCTTTTGTGTCCATTGCACTGTCGTCGTCTGCCGTGGAAACGGCCGTCACGTGACCCTGAGTATCAGTGATGCTGATCTGCGGTGTTCCGACAAACTGTCTGTGCTTGACATCGCGGCCAGCCGAGGCCGAGATTAGGACACTCTCACTGCTGTGACCACCACCACCACCACCAGTAGTCATCTGTTTTGATATGTCCTGCATCTCCTCGTCCTCGGGGCAGGACAGATCCACGTGGATGTCCTCCTGGATGATGTGCAGGTTCTGGAACACAGGCGGGGGGCTGCTTCGCTGGTGGGTGGGCGTCAGGCCCTGCGATAGGTTCTGTAGCAGGTGGGTGTAGTTCTGTTGGCCGGTGGAGTGGTCGATGATGGGCTGTGGAGGGCTGATGATGGAACCGAGGGTCGGTGGACTGGTTCGTGTAAACGGCGCCGCTGCAGTCGTCGTCTGGATCTGCTGCAGGTGCAGACGCTGCAGGTGCTGGTACAGGTTGTTGGAGAGGGTCTCCGCGGTGGCTGGCTGCACCTGTTGCCGTTGGAAACTGGGTGATCCGGGGAGAGGCGGAGATGGTACCGGAGACCGCTGCAATGTAGGATTGGTCTGGAAAAAATAGGTCAGCAGTGTCAGAAAATGGTACAGAGAAACCCTGTGTGTGCTTCCAGTTCAAGAGGTTTGTCATTAACACAGCCTTTATAATAAGCAAACTCAGGATGGTCCTTTTAATAGACATGAGTTTTTCCCATCCCCCTTTTAATAATTTAGACCTTCACAGTTAATATTATCAGGCATCAAGAGCCAAACTGGATGGTCCTTTTAATAGAAATTAGTTTCCCCATCCCCTTTTAATAATGTAGACCTTTACAGTTCATATTATAAGACATTGAGAGTCAAATGAGATGGTCCTTTTAATAGAAATCATCTTCCCCATCCCCTTTTAATAATGTAGACCTTTACAGTTCATATTATCAGACATTGAGAGCCAAATGAGATGGTCCTTTTAATAGAAATCGGCTTCCCCATCCCAGTTTCAATAATATAGACCATCACAGTTAATATCAGACATTGACAGCCAAATTGGATGGCCCTTTTAATAGAAATTAGTTTCCCCATCCCCCTTTTAATAATTTAGATCTTTACACTTAATATCATCAGACATCAGAGCCAAATGAGATGGTCCTATTAATAGAAATGAGTTTCCCCATCCCCTTTTAATAATGTAGACCATCACAGTTAATATCAGACATTGAGAGCCAAATGAGATGGTCCTATTAATAGAAATGAGTTTCCCCATCCCCTTTTAAAAATGTAGACGTCACAGTTAATATTCATTAAGAGCCAAATTGGATGGTCCTTTTAACAGAAATGAGTTTCCCCATCCCCCTTAATAATGTTGACCTTCTCAGTTAATATTATCAGACATTGACAGCCAAATTGGATGGTCCTTTTAATAGAAATGAGTTTCCCCATCCCCCTTAATAATGTTGACCTTCTCAGTTAATATTATCAGACATTGAGAGCCAAATTGGATGGTCCTTTTAATAGAAATCATCTTCCCCATCCCTCATTCAATAATGTAGACCTTCACAGTTAATATTATCAGACATCGAGATCCAAATTGGGGAAAAGGGGATCAGTTATGTGAAATTTTGAAATCAAGTTTTTAAAACCATGCACACACTAGCCTGTAGATTGTGCTTTATGTGAAGGCTTACCTAAAAGGATCGTGGTTTCTTTACCTGACAGAAGTGTAGGTTTGCGGCACAGTTTACCTGTAAGGATTGTGGTTTACGAAAGGATTATATTATGCTTACCTGAAAGGAGGGGGGTTGTAAAGGTTTACCTGTATGGATTTTGGTTTATGAATGGATTATATTCTGTTTACCGGAAAGGAGTGTGGTTTGTTTACCTGAAAGGATTGTGGTTTGTTTACCTGAAAGGATTATATTGTTTACTTGAAAGGATTGTGGGTTTGTTTACCTGAAAGGATTGTGGTTTGTTTACCTGAAAGGATTATATTGTTTACCTGAAAGGATTGTAGGTTTGTTTACCTGAAAGGATTGTGGGTTTGTTTACCTTAAGGATTTTGGTTTATGAAAGGATTATACTGTTTACCTGAAAGGAGTGTGTTTGTGTCACGGTTTACATGTAAGGATTGTGGTTTACGAAAGGATTATATTGTTTACCTTAAAGGATTTTTGTTTACAAAATGATTATATTCTGTTTACCTTAAAGGATTGTTGTTTTCAAAGGGATTATATTCTGTTTACCGTAAAGGATTGTTGTTGTTTCCGGTGTAGTGCATGTTGCTGCTGTCGTTCTGATTGTTTCTCTGCATCCAGACCGCTCACCTGTTTCTGTAAAACACACAACTCAATCATGACACAGTTATTACTTCTGAGGACTAAATTCACTACATTCTCACAACTCTGTGATGTCGCAATGGAAAGCACTTGCAAGGATGATGTAATGTTGTGAATTACCTCACACAAATCAAGGAAGGAAGGAAATGTTTTATTTAATGATGCACTCAACACATTTTATTTACGGTTATATGGCGTCAGAAATATGGTTAAGGACCACACAGATTGAGAGAGGAAACCCATGTCGTCACTTCATGGGATACTCTTTCGATTAGCAGCAAAGGATCTTTTATATGCACCATCCCACAGACAGGGTAGTACATACCACAGCTTTTGATATACCAGTCGTGGTGCACTGGCTGGAACGAGAAATAGCCCAATGGACCGACCACACATCGAGCGGGCGCTTTACCACTGGGCTATGACAAATCAAACAACGATGCATTGCACAACAAAAACTGCACTGGCTGGAACGAGAAATAGCCCAATGGACCGACCACACATCGAGCGGGCGCTTTACCACTGGGCTATGACAAATCAAACAACGATGCATTGCACAACAAAAACTGCACTGGCTGGAACGAGAAATAGCCCAATGGACCGACCACACATCGAGCGGGCGCTTTACCACTGGGCTATGACAAATCAAACAACGATGCATTGCACAACAAAAACTGCACTGGCTGGAACGAGAAATAGCCCAATGGACCGACCACACATCGAGCGGGCGCTTTACCACTGGGCTATGACAAATCAAACAACGATGCATTGCACAACAAAAACTGCACTGGCTGGAACGAGAAATAGCCCAATGGACCGACCACACATCGAGCGGGCGCTTTACCACTGGGCTATGACAAATCAAACAACGATGCATTGCACAACAAAAACTGCACTGGCTGGAACGAGAAATAGCCCAATGGACCGACCACACATCGAGCGGGCGCTTTACCACTGGGCTATGACAAATCAAACAACGATGCATTGCACAACAAAAACTGCACTGGCTGGAACGAGAAATAGCCCAATGGACCGAACACACATCGAGCGGGCGCTTTACCACTGGGCTATGACAAATCAAACAACGATGCATTGCACAAGAAAAACTGCGCTGTATGACCTTTTCTAATTGTTCCTATTTCTCATCAGTGAAAAGTCCACCTTTGTTTTGTTTGACAACACTAGGACACGTTCACACATCAGCTATTGGATGTCAATATTCATAATTCTGTACAAGAGATCGTTTATATTCAGACAGGACAGCACATACCATCATCTTAGTATATATGGAACTAATGAACCCGTTACGGGTGAAAGGCGCTTATTCCATTAAAACGTTGTGAAATTCTATCTTTTTATTTATTCATCCGAAACACTTCATTCTAATAACTTTCATATATATATATATGAATATATATGAATATATATATATATATATATATATATATATATATATATATATATATATATATATATATATATATATAACAGTCAGGATGGAGAAAAAAGCAAGCGGAGACTAGGTCCAGCAAGAGATTTGATCCTACGAACAAAGCACCTCTGGTGAGCTCTCTACTGACCGTGTTTCTGATAAATCCTGGCTATGGAAACACCCCCAGGTTGTTACAGAGTTGGACAGTTCACCTGTAGTTCCTGACCCTCGTGGCGATCTGCCTCGGACTGGACCGACTGCTGTGTAAAGCTCATTTAATTAAATCAGGCCCTTCCTTTTGTCATGTTTGAAACCCATTAGAATCTACGAGCTACCACGATATATATATACATATATACCATGATATATATATATATATATATACCGTGATATATTTATCAATTATTGACCATCATTGAGGGCAATATGATGTTTTATGGACCAAAGAAATTGATATCGACCGAGGCCGTTGCCCGAAATGTGGTCAACAATTGCCAATTGCCTCCAAATGCATTTTTTTTATTTGTAACATAAAATCCTGAGAGTGCTGATTCCAACTACATTTTGATGTATCATGTACGTTTCTAAATCTGCGAGATATTCCTTACACAATTTCACGATTACCGACCTTGTTTTTTTTGCATTTGCGGAATTAAACTCAGTATGACGAAAGATGTTATCTTTTTGTTGAAAGACAGCAAAGCATTTTGTCACAAGTTTGTGCTTGTTTACATTAGAATTAGCAGTTGACGTTACATTATGTTACCTACTCATTAACTGGGTAGAATTTTGTCTCATGTTTATTTTCATTGGTCAGGGCAATATCACTTTTGATGGACCGGTGAGACCGTCTCAGGGCAATATCATTATTTACGGAAGGTCATATGACTGGTTTTCGACCAATAATAATACAGATATATTTTCATTATGTAATATATATATACATGTATGATATACTATATCAGGTAAGCGATTTACCACTGAGCTACTTAACCCGTCTCCTCCCCCCCCCCAGGTTGTTACAAAGACGGACAGTTCACCTGTAGTTCCTGACACTCGTGGGTGATCTGCCTCAGACTGGACTGACTGCTGTGTCGAGGACTCCCCAGGGATGAGCCGATGCCCAGCCCCAGGGTCTGGTTGTACAGCTTCTCCAGGTAGGTGGCCTGGTACTTGGGAATGTTCGCCAGGCCGTCGCTTGCTCGGCGCACCGGAGAGAAACGCTCATTCGGGAGGTGCAGACTGTTCACATCCTTGAACGAATCACGAACTGAAAGAAGATAAAGGAAGGTAATTGTGTAATGAATGCTTGTTCGGCAGGTGGAGACTCTTCATGTCCTTGAGCGAATCAGATTGAAGGAAAAAGAATGAAAGGAATGAAATTGTTTAACGAACACCTGCTGGGAAGATGGAGACTGTTCACGTCCTTGAACGAATCTTGAACTGAAAGAATGGAAAGGAAGGCAATAAAAAATGTATTGGACTGCATGGAGTAATTAATGGTGGTGTGTAACCTCACCTGACATTCTCTCCGCCAGCGACAGTAGACCGGTTCTCGTGCGATCACGGACCCTCTCGATAGTGTTGTATTTTTCACCGCATATATATATTCTGACATAGCAATTGTATTGAACTGCATGGGGTAATTAATGGTGGCGTATAACCTCACCTGACATTCTCTCCGCCGGCGACAGTAGACCGGTCCTCGTTCGCCCGCGGACGGACTGCAGCGACGCCCTTGCCTGGAACTCCTGCTGCTGCATCTCGTGCATGGGGTTGGCGATAGCCAACGTGTGGCGCTTCAACAGGCCGCGGTTTATCATGTAGCTGTTGACGGCGTCCGAGTCAGGCTCCTGGTCCGACAGGCAGCCTTCCTTCTCCTCCAGGGTGATCGAGTTCTGCAGGGAGAGGATCGGCAGTGGGATGCCGGCAGTGGGCGACAGGGTGGCCAGTGTCTCGCGGCTCCCCCCTGATCGGTTGTCCATACACATCTGGTGCTGGAAGTGCTGGCTGAACAGGTGGATGTTGGCCCCACCGTCCGAAGCACGCCGCCCTATCAGACTGTGGTCAGCTGTGGAGGAAGAAGAGAAATGTTGTGTTAAATATGTAAAGGTCGTGGTGTTTTCCCTAGCTTGTTTCAGCATGGTGCACAATACTTTAACACCATCTTGCCTTAATCAGCACCATGCTGCCCTGAGATTAAACAAGCCTTTTTCAGTAATTAATTCTAAAATTGCCTTTATAAAACACCCAAAAAGGTATTATTAATTAAATGAAATATGCCTTTTATATCTTTTGCCGTTTATTTATTAAAGCAAACACATAAATTACATTAATGTTTATTTTAATTAATTTTTGTGTACCGGTATTTTTAATGAAAAACAAGTGCCCCGAAAATGGTGAAAATGTCCCAAAAGCGTTTGGTCTACCATGCCTTGCCTAATTTCTAGTAGTAATGCTAATATGAAAAAACCCGCTGTTATCTAGATTTGGGTATTTCCGTTTAATTCTGGCAAAAACCAGCCTGCCACTCTCCCTCCCCACACACACAAATGGGAGTCCGTACACTGTAATACCTTGACCACCATATACCCATTAGCTGTTTAGTAGTAATGTAGTAGGAGGCCTTTATTCTCAGGGTGGACATGTACGAAAATCTAGTATATATATTTTATAACGGTCTCCTCCGAAGGCTGTAATACCTTGCCCAGTACACTGTCATGCAAAACAAGGCTTACGATGTTTAGTGAAATAGGCCCCAAGCCTTTATTCTCAGGGTGGGCATGTACGAAAATCTAGTATATATATTTTATAACGGTCTCCTCCGAAAGCTGTAATACCTTGCCCAGCAAACTGTGGCGGCTGTAACAGGTTGTGCTCAGCGACGTGAAAGTTTGGCGGGTACATGCTGGACACGGGTGGCAGATTTTGTGGAAGATTCGTGTCGGGAAGGCAGCCAAACGGCATGAAGTATGACGGCTGCGGCATGCCGATTATCGGCTGGTGGTGCGCCAGCTTGACGCGCACGTCCTCCGGGACCTCATGTCGCGAGTCGCCCACCCCCACCGTGTGTCGCCGCATCGCCAGGTAGCGAGCCAGCGCCTCAGGGGATGGTTCCTCGTCCGAGTCGGACTGGTTTCCATCCTCGAACTAAAAGGAAATGGAAAGAAAAGGAATCTTTGTTTAACGACACCTCAGTACATTTTAAACTATATGGCTGTTTGGAGTCTCACGTGCTGTTATTTTGACATTTCATTGTGTGTGTGTGTGTGAGAGAGAGACACACACAGACAGACAGAGAAAGAGAGAGAAGAAAAGAGAGCGAGAGAGAGAGAGAGAGAGAGAGAGAGAGAGAGAGAGAGAGAGAGAGAGAGTAGAAAGATAGTGAAGGAGAAAGAGAGAGGGGAGAGAGACACAGAGAGAGAGCCAGACAGAGAAAGAGCAACAGAGAGAGAGAAAGAGGGACAGATGGAGGAGATAGAGAGAGAAAGAGCAACAGAGAGAGAGAGAGAAAGAGAATGGAGAGAGATGGAGAAATAGCAACAGAGAGAGAGAGAGAAAGAGCAACAGAGAGAGAAAGAGAGAGATGGAGGAGACTAAGTGTAGGGGGAGAGAGACAGATAATGGAAAAAAATATAGTTATTTACAGCCAAATGGATTTTTTATTGTAAGGGGAGATAACAGAAAGCTATTTTGCAACCTGAGGGGAGATAACTAAGCTATTTAGGTTGTACTATAACAAATAAAATCCCATAAGCAACCATGTTAACATCTGTGTTTTAAAACACTATATGCAATATATCAACCAAACTATGACCCATAAATATCAGTACTACAACTCCTACCTCAAAGTATTAACTGAAGAAAATGGTACTTTTCATGGCTCTTTTTAGGTATAACCTAGTTTCGCACAAAATTTGAGTACTTTTTTTTACAGGTACCCCATACATGTTCCAAGCACAAGGCTACTTGTCACAGTGGTACTAGATGAAATAAAATTGCATACATTTTGAGCCCAGATAAAACTAATTAGTTTTTACAACCAACACACTCACATATATCATCAATCACAGGACTTGCGGTGTTAACTTCTCTATCAAAAGTATGGTGCCCCTCAAACTTTGACCCATCTGGAAGTTATTTGATTTAGTACCACCTTTACCATCATGATGGGGGAGATAACTGTTAGTTACTGCTGTGAGGGGAGATAACTCCAAGCTGCTTACCATCGTGAGCTGGGAGAATTGCACTTGAGATATGGCACTGAGATGAGTGGGTGCGAGTGGCGTTGTTTGACTTGGAAGAATCGGATCAGCTTCGTGAACTTCTACTGGCACTTCCACTCTCTCCACTGCAAGAAAAGAACAAGTTCAGCAAATGTTTCAGCAATTATCCTTCACGTCGTGGCAGTTGGTAGTCTAAGCCTAGCACTAAAGGACTGAAAATTGCAAGAACAACTGTTTCGTTCTTGCGTCACTCGCACAAATCCAGTGGGAATACTATATTGAACTTACCAACTCCAGTGGTAATATTAAATTGACCGTACTGATTCCAATGGTTATATTAAATTGACCTTACCTACTCCAGTGGTAACATTAAATTGAACTTACCTACTCCAGTGGTAACATTAAATTGAACTTGCCTACTCCAGTGGTAATATTAAATTGAACTTACCAACTCCAGTGGTATTAAATTGAACTTACTGACACCAGTGGTAATATTAAATTTAACTTACCTAGCACTAGAGGACTGAAAATTGCAAGAACAATTGTTTCATTCTCGTGTCACTCGCACAAATCTACCTATTCCAGTGGGAATACTATATTGAACTTACTGATTCCAATGGTTATATTAAATTGAACTTACCTACTCCAGTGGTAATATTAAATTGAACTTACCAACTCCACAGTGGTAATATTAAATTAAACTTACAGACCCCAGTGGTAATACTATATTGAATTTATCAACTCTAGTGGTAATATTAAATTGAACTCACAGACTTCAGTGGTAGTATTAAATTTAACTTACCGATTCCAGAGGTAATATTAAATTGAACTTGCCGACTCCGATGGTAATATTAAATTGACCTTACCAACTCCACAGTGGTAATATTAAATTGAACTTCCCGATTCCAGTGGTAATATTAAATTAAACTTGCCGACTCCGGTGGTAATATTAAATTGAACTTACCAACTCCACAGTGGTAATATTAAATTGAACTTCCTGACTCAAGTGGTAATATTAAATTTAACTTATCAACTCTACAGTGGTAATATTAAATTGAACTTACCGACTCCGGTGGTAATACTAGATCTACGTTCGGTGCGGGTGGCCGGCGGCAAGGTAGAGGGCAGCACCGCCACTGACTTGTTGTTGAGGGTGCGCGGGTGTTTGCGGTACTTGTCGAGGAGCAGGTGGTAGATGGCACTGTGGTGGTCGTAACACTGGTCTTCCACAGACTGGCAAAACAAAAAGGAAAGGAATGTTTACCGACGCCCCAGCACATTGTTTACGAAGCACTGATGCACAAAATGAAGGAAAGGAATGTTTACCGACGCCCCAGCACATTATTTTGTGAAGTATAGTTTGCGCAACTAATTTTTCATTCGCGCATTGAATTTATGACATTTAAAATTACACGTTCATGATGGGTTACCTAAAAACAAAATGGGTTGCCCTAAATTTGTTTTTTGCGTCACCCATAAATGGTTCACGCAAATTTTAAATTCTCAAAAGGCCTGATAATAGGGCCTCCATGAGTCCAAAATGGACTTGAGTACTCGAGGGTCAAACTCAACCCGGACCCGAGTACCCGATACTAGATCATCATACTAGTAGGAAATGTTTTATTTAACGACGCACTCAACACATTTCATTTATGGTTATATGGCGTCGGACATATGGTTAAGGACCACACAGATATTGAGGGAGGAAACCCGCTGTCGCCACTTCATAGGCTACTCTTTTAGATTAGCAGCAAGGGATCTTTTATATGCACCATCCCATAGACAGGATATCACATACCACGGCCTTTGATATACCAGTTGTGGTGCACTGGCTGGAGTGAGAAATAGCCCAATGGGCCCCACTGACGGGGATCGATCCTAGACCGACCGCGCATCGAGCAAATACTGTACCATTGGGCTATGCCTCGTCCCGCAGATCATCCTACTAGATGATGATGATACCAAGGAATAAAGTCAAATAGCATTATGCTTCTTAATTCCAGCACTCAACATGGATGCCAAATCATGCCATTGTATTGCATTTCACAGGTTCCACTTTTGTTTTTCCTCCATGTCTCATTAACCCTGTTTGACCTCGTTTTGCACAAAACACGGTCGCATTCTTCATATTTTGTAAATGTGTTTGCGTTTTCAGAGGCAGATCGGGGGGTGGGGGCCCCCTAAATTTTGCAATAGTTATAATTTTATTATATATTAATTTTCTTTTCTTTATGTCCCCTCCAAACCTCCCCCAAAGTTCCATTGGCATTCCACCTCATGTCATTGGGGCCCCCCCTAAATAGATTTTCTGGATCTGCCACTGGTTTTGAGGCAGTAATTAGAAATGCATTTTTCACACTTGTATTAAGAAAGTTTAAAAAAAAAAAAAATAATAAAAGAACATGGCAAAATTACGTAACCCCCCCCCCCCAATATAATGGAATGAGAGTGCTCTTCCTTGCACAGACTCGAGTCTTGCTAGACTCATCTCCGTGCCCGAGTACTCGAGTACTCGTGGAGACCCTTACCTATTACATGCTAAAGCTGGGCGGTATACCGTTCGGTATCGGTATTACGTCAATACCGATTTACCATACCGAGCAAATTTCAAAATACCGAAATTTCGGTATTGAAAAATATTTCCCGGAAAGCACTAATAATATATCTGATGAACACAAAATAGGTTGGCATAAATCAGACGAGAGCCTTGTGTATGGAATTTAATTGTATTTAGATGAAATCAGCGGGTGAGCTATCATACAGGCATGCATTTAACGCAGAGTATACTGAAAATGGCGCTCGATATCGGTATCGTGTCAATACCGAATACCGTACCGATACCGAGGTAAATCACCTCTCAAAATACCGATATTGATACCGAACGTCAAATTTCAATATCGCCCGGTTCTACTACGTGCTTACCTTCACTGTGCGCGCTCTGTCGAAGCCGAGGTCCTCTAAATACTGTAGAATCTGCAGGTTGATCGACTTGGAATCACAGTTGGTCTCTGGACGGTTGTACTCGCTGATGATCTGCTCAAACTCTGGGTCCTCCCCCGACACGTTCATCCACTTGTGTTTGATAATACTATCTACACACAGCCTCTTCACTGGGTCCACTATCAACATGTGGCGGATCAGATTCTCACAGTCTGAAGACAGAAAGTGACAATGTTAAAAAAAGTTCAGGGGCCTAATTCACAAAGCTCTCTTAGGCTCTGCTAGACAACAAAGCATCCTCTTTGCAAGTCTTTTAGCATTAAACTGCGAGATCTGTCTTCTATAGAGATATGGGGCCTAATTCACAAAGCTCTCTTAGGCTCTGCTAGACAACAAAGCATCCTCTTTGCAAGTCTTTTAGCATTAAACTGCGAGATCTGTCTTCTATAGAGATATGGGGCCTAATTCACAAAGCTCTCTTAGGCTCTGCTAGACAACAAAGCATCATCTTTGCAAGTCTTT
This sequence comes from Gigantopelta aegis, assembly GCF_016097555.1. Taxonomy (NCBI): domain Eukaryota; kingdom Metazoa; phylum Mollusca; class Gastropoda; order Neomphalida; family Peltospiridae; genus Gigantopelta; species Gigantopelta aegis. The sequence continues at coordinate 10,536,848 of NC_054710.1, forward strand.
TAGCATTAAACTGCGAGATCTGTCTTCTATAGAGATATGGGGCCTAATTCACAAAGGTCTCTTAGGCTCTGCTAGACAACAAAGCATCCTCTTTGCAAGTCTTTTAGCATTAAACTGCGAGATCTGTCTTCTATAGAGATATGGGGCCTAATTCACAAAGGTCTCTTAGGCTCTGCTAGACAACAAAGCATCCTCTTTGCAAGTCTTTTAGCATTGCACTGCGATATCTGTCTTCTATAGAGATATGGGGCCTAATTCACAAAGGTCTCTTAGGCTCTGCTAGACAACAAAGCATCCTCTTTGCAAGTCTTTTAGCATTAAACTGCGAGATCTGTCTTCTATAGAGATATGGGGCCTAATTCACAAAGCTCTCTTAGGCTCTGCTAGACAACAAAGCATCCTCTTTGCAAGTCTTTTAGCATTAAACTGCGAGATCTGTCTTCTATAGAGATATGGGGCCTAATTCACAAAGGTCTCTTAGGCTCTGCTAGACAACAAAGCATCCTCTTTGCAAGTCTTTTAGCATTAAACTGCGAGATCTGTCTTCTATAGAGATATGGGGCCTAATTCACAAAGCTCTCTTAGGCTCTGCTAGACAACAAAGCATCCTCTTTGCAAGTCTTTTAGCATTGCACTGCGATATCTGTCTTCTATAGAGATATGGGGCCTAATTCACAAAGCTCTCTTAGGCTCTGCTAGACAACAAAGCATCCTCTTTGCAAGTCTTTTAGCATTGCACTGCGAGATCTGTCTTCTATAGAGATATGGGGCCTAATTCACAAAGCTCTCTTAGGCTCTGCTAGACAACAAAGCATCCTCTTTGCAAGTCTTTTAGCATTGCACTGCGATATCTGTCTTCTATAGAGATATGGGGCCTAATTCACAAAGCTCTCTTAGGCTCTGCTAGACAACAAAGCATCCTCTTTGCAAGTCTTTTAGCATTAAACTGCGAGATCTGTCTTCTATAGAGATATGAGGCCTAATTCACAAAGCTCTCTTAGGCTCTGCTAGACAACAAAGCATCCTCTTTGCAAGTCTTTTAGCATTAAACTGCGAGATCTGTCTTCTATAGAGATATGGGGCCTAATTCACAAAGCTCTCTTAGGCTCTGCTAGACAACAAAGCATCCTCTTTGCAAGTCTTTTAGCATTGCACTGCGAGATCTGTCTTCTATAGAGATATGGGGCCTAATTCACAAAGCTCTCTTAGGCTCTGCTAGACAACAAAGCATCCTCTTTGCAAGTCTTTTAGCATTAAACTGCGAGATCTGTCTTCTATAGAGATATGGGGCCTAATTCACAAAGCTCTCTTAGGCTCTGCTAGACAACAAAGCATCCTCTTTGCAAGTCTTTTAGCATTGCACTGCGATATCTGTCTTCTATAGAGATATGGGGCCTAATTCACAAAGCTCTCTTAGGCTCTGCTAGACAACAAAGCATCCTCTTTGCAAGTCTTTTAGCATTGCACTGCGATATCTGTCTTCTATAGAGATATGGGGCCTAATTCACAAAGCTCTCTTAGGCTCTGCTAGACAACAAAGCATCCTCTTTGCAAGTCTTTTAGCATTGCACTGCGATATCACTAAGTTGTGAGAGTTTAGTGAATGAGGCCCCAGTTCGTTTAACGAGGGGCCAGGGGTTCTAGAATCTTCTTTTTTAAATCCACTAGTCATGGGATCTGTGATTTTTTAAATTTACTAGCCACGATTAAAAATTAACTAGCCCTACTTTACATTAAGTTAATATAATTTTACTAAATAATAGTTATATAAAAAAAATTCATAGGATAACATTCAGTTTTTCTTCGACGTCATCCAATCAGAATTAAGGAAATTGTATAAATGCGGAAATATTTTAATTATAATCAGATAAAGAGGTAGATAGAGATTAAAAATACTAACACTGGCGGTTGGTATGGGGACAGGATATTCATATTTACAAAACAAGACTTAATGGCAACATTCAACTATTTTTTTTTTTCACTAGCCATTGGCCATGGCAATAGAGGTTATTTAGTAGCCCAACATTGAATATCACTAGCCATGGAAGTGGGACTACCATAATCTAGAAGCCCTGTCTGGCATGGTTATGTTAGTTATTTACTAACCCAACATTGAATATCACTAGCCATGGGAGTGGGGCTACCATAATCTAGAAGTCCTGTCTGGCATGGCAATAGTAGTTATTTACTAGCCCAACATTGAATATCACTAGCCATGGGAGTGGGGCTACCATAATCTAGAAGCCCTGTCTGGCATGGTAATAGTAGTTATTTACTAGCCCAACACTGAATATCACTAGCCATGGGAGTGGGGCTACCATAATCTAGAAGCCCTGTCTGGCATGGCAATAGTAGTTATTTACTAGCCCAACATTGAATATCACTAGCCATGGGAGTGGGGCTACCATAATCTAGAAGCCCTGTCTGGCATGGTAATAGTAGCTATTTACTAGCCCAACATTGAATATCACTAGCCATGGGAGTGGGGCTACCATAATCTAGAAGCCCTGTCTGGCATGGCAATAGTAGTTATTTACTAGCCCAACATTGAATATCACTAGCCATGGCAGTGGGGCTACCATAATCTAGAAGCCCTGTCTGGCATGGCAATAGTAGTTATTTACTAGCCCAACATTGAATATCACTAGCCATGGCAGTGGGGCTACCATAATCTAGAAGCCCTGTCTGGCATGGCAATAGTAGTTATTTACTAGCCCAACATTGAATATCACTAGCCATGGCAGTGGGGCTACCATAATCTAGAAGCCCTGTCTGGCACTGTAATAGTAGTTATATATTAGCTCAACATTGAATATCACTAGCCATGGGAGTGGGGCTACCATAATCTAGAAGCCCTGTCTGGCATTGTAATAGTAGTTATATACTAGCCCAACATTGAATATCACTAGCCATGGGAGTGGGGCTACCATAATCTAGAAGCCCTATCTGGCATTGTAATAGTAGTTATATACTAGCCCAACATTGAATATCACTAGCCATGGGAGTGGGGCTACCATAATCTAGAAGCCCTGTCTGGCATTGTAATAGTAGTTATATACTAGCCCAACATTGAATATCACTAGCCATGGGAGTGGGGCTACCATAATCTAGAAGCCCTGTCTGGCATTGTAATAGTAGTTATATACTAGCCCAACATTGAATATCACTAGCCATGGGAGTGGGGCTACCATAATCTAGAAGCCCTGTCTGGCATTGTAATAGTAGTTATATACTAGCCCAACATTGAATATCACTAGCCATGGGAGTGGGGCTACCATAATCTAGAAGCCCTGTCTGGCATTGTAATAGTAGTTATATACTAGCCCAACATTGAATATCACTAGCCATGGGAGTGGGGCTACCATAATCTAGAAGCCCTGTAGGGGTGGTACGTTTTGTGACATTTCGGCATGTTCTGTGTTCCTTCGAAAAAAATCTGGATTATACACTCGATTCTAATCGTAATATTTTGATATAAAAGACTACTTGCAGTAATAAAATTTAAACAAAACAATTGTATGTTTCATTAAAAACGTGATAATGTGACAGTTGCTAATGTGTTGTTATACTGAAATGGAAGTAATAATTAGTATGTTCTGGCATTACTGAAATGAATGTGGCCAAGAATGAACAACGCTTGACTGGTCACTGCAAATGGCGCGACATGCGTCGATGTACTGTCTGGCGCCAAAGTAGAAGAAATGAAATGTCTTATTTAATGATGCACTCAACACATTTTATTTACGGTTATATGGCGTCAGACATATGGTTAAGGACCACACAGATATTGAGTGAGGAAACCAGCAATGGATCTTTTATATGCACCATCTCACAGACAAGATTGTACGTATCACGGCCTTTGTTACACCAGTTGTTAACTGGATCCCTCATAAACCCAGACACTTTACAGAGTCTCTTTTTAAAAACCAAGACAGAAGTTAATCTCTCTAAACCGGATCCCTCTTGAATTCAGACATTTGTCTTGGTCTCAAGGGTGTCCGTTTTAGAGGGGTTTCACTGTATATTTAGTAAAAGTTACTTTTTATTTCTTTCATCTTTTAAAATTTACACTTAATATTTTGTCCAGAATTATGAAAAATAAAAATATACTGACTTGTAAACAGCGTTATCTGCTTGTTATAGAATTTTGACAGGGTTCATGGTTAGTAGACCAGCTTTTATTTTAATGCGGTGAAACATCTTAATAACAGAGCTAATTTTTAATTCGAATGACGTCAATATTCCAATGACATCACTTTGTATCTCCTTACATTTCTGTTTTAAGAACGCTGGAAAAATTCCAATGCAAAATTGCTACTGAAAATATTTTGTTTGAACATTACTAATGCACCTGAATGTGTTTGGAGAAAATCTTGCGATTAAAAAAAATTGTACCTTTTATGAAATAAGGATTTCAAGAGAAATTATGATAAAATGTGAAATATTTAGTGTGTACGAAGCCAAAACAAGAGTGTGATGAGTGGCTGTCATTGACCTTAAACAAGTTGAGGTCTTGATGTCTGTTGCGTGATTTTGTTTCTGAAATTGGGTGATATCAAAACTATTATGGCGACATTGACTTCTCACTACTGCTAATAACTCAGCGACTTGAGTGGACGTTCGGCGAAGAAAATGTTCATTTCGCCGGCTAGATTAAGGCCTGCACTGATTATCACTACCTACCTGTAGACATGAAAAATGGAATGCGGAATTTCCCGCTGAGAACCCGAGATCTCAGCGACTGTAGTGTGCTGCCATCAAACGGAAGAGCACCACACACGAGTACATACAGCACCACACCGAGGCTCTGTAACAAAGATAGACAACTCACGTCAGAAATATAACATTCGACACAGAATTTTATATCATAGTTAAACAGTAACAAAGAAAGACAACTCGTGTCACAACACAGAATTTTTGATTATAGTTAAACAGTAACAAAGAAAGACAATTCCTGTCAAAGGAATAACCATCAATACAGAATTTCATATTATAGTTAAACAGTTAAATCTATAAAAAGAAAAGGAATGTCAGATCATAAAATACATACTGTAGATCCTGAAATGAACGTGTCCCTAAATTAATGCGAGTGACATGAAATTAATGCGAGTGGCCTCCCTTTGAAATATTAACTTTCCTAACATATCTGTGTACTTTTTGGTTAAATCAAAGTTACAGGAATCTTCAATGAGATCAACTCACATTCAGAGCAAGCTGTTGTAGCACACGCCTGTCCTGGGCACAAGTGCTAGCCTCAGCCGGCTCCTCCGTCCAGGGTCCCTTTCCACAAAGAGATCTTAGCCCTAAGATCAACTTAAGTGTATAGGGTAGCTATGTGCTTAAGGTAATCTTAGGGCCAAGATCCCTGGACAGGATTAAGCACTACACCACCAAAGTTGTATTTACTGTATTCAAACAATGTATAATGAATGGTTACCCAGACATCGACTTTAGGAGCGTCGTACTCCTTGCCTTCAAACAATTCCGGTGCGGCGTAGGGTGGACTGCCGCACCACGTCTTCAGCATGGAACCAGGACAGAAGTGATTGCTGAAACCAAAATCTGAAAACAAAACAAAAAAACATGCGTCATGACATTTTAAAAATTATTGTAAGGTTGTAGTGCGCCAATCGATGACGTCATCCTGTGACGTCAATAAGTGTTATGTCCCACTTGGTGTTCTAGCGGGACCTAGCACTTTTGATATGTACCAAGATAGTTTTAACCACATGGGCAATAATTCAACATACAATATGTGAGATAACTACGAGAAAATCTATTACCTGCTATTTTGATGTTGAGGTTTGCATCAAGTAGCAAGTTTTCCGCCTTCAGGTCTCGGTGGACGATGTGTCGACTATGACAGTACGACACGGCCGCGACAATCTGCTTGAACTTCTTGCGAGCCTCCTTCTCGTTCATACGCCCATGAGCTACCAAATGGTCTGTGGAGAAAATAAAACAACAATTAAAATGGTGTCTGGACAATTAGCCGTTAATTTCGAGCCCTTCTTTCGAGCCTCCTTCTCATTTAATTAGCCATTAATTTGGAGCCCTGCTGGAACTTCTTACAAGCCTCCTTCTCGTTCATACACCCTTGAGCCACCAAATGGTCTGCGGAGAAAACAAAACAACCATTAAAATGATGTCTGGATAATTAGCCATTAATTTCGAGCTCTGCTTGAACTTATTACGAGCCTCCTTCTCGTTCATATGCCCATGAGCCACCAAGTGGTCTGCAGAGAAAACAAAACAACGATTAAAATGACGTCTGGACAATTAGCCGTTAATTTCAATCCCTGTAATAGGTGTTACTATTGTCATCTATGGGATTTGATTTGGTGGTATAAAAACGTATCTAACAAGTGAAAGCGAGTTGGATATGTTTTTTAAACGACTTGTAAGATAAATGCACATGCATATAACACTAATATACATGAATGTAGGGTGCATACCACCAAATCAAATCCCACAGACGACAATAGTATCATGTGTGGCTAAAACTCCTACTGCAGTGTATCAAGGAAGAAGGAAGGAAATGTTTTATTTAATGACGCACTCGACACATTTTTTTTATGGTTATATGGCATCAGACATGTGGTTAAGGACCACACAGATACTGAGAGAGAAAACCCGCTGTCGCCACTTCATGGGCTACTCTTTTCGATTAGCAGCAAGGGATCTTTTATATGCACCATCCCACAGACAGGATAACCCATAGCACGGCCTTTGTTACACCAGTTGTGGAGCAATGGCTGGAACGAGAAATAGCCCAATGGGTCCACCGATGAGAATTGATCCTAGATCGACGTTCATCAAGCGAGCGCTTTACCACTGGGCTACGTCCCGCACCTGAATGTAGGGTGCATACCACCAAACCAAATCCCACAGACGACAATAGTAACATGTGTAGCTAAATCTCCTACCTGCAGCATATCAATCGACATATAAACACCACGGATATAAATACTACCACCCTTCACCCTTAAAAGTGAATTAGAAAAACTTGGGGATGAACCTGCTCATTTCAGAGATGAACGGGTAGCGTCTATGGCTACCCTAGTTCCACACAAAATTAGAGTACTTTTTTTTTTTACAGCTACCCTATACATGTTTCAAGCACAAGGCTACTTGAGACATTGGTACTAGATGAAATAAAATTGCATACATTTTTTGCCTAGCTTAAACTATTTTTTTGTACAACCAACACTCACATTTAGTATTTCTTTATTTGCAAAACACTTTTACTTTTTGTCTTACATCAAAGAAAACTGAAATTATTTACCCAAAAACTTTTTTTTGTTACAGTAGGGTTCTTATGCAAGTTTCAACATTATTTATTATATACAAGCTACAGATACATGTCAATTCACTAGTTCATCACGGCGAACACAGACGATACACATACAGCTTAGAAAGAAAGAAAGAAGTGTTTTATTTAACGACGCACTCAACACATTTTATTTATGGTTATATGGCGTCAGACATATGGTTAAGGATCACACACATTTTTTTTAGAGGAAACCCGCTGTCGCCACATAGGCTACTCTTTTTTACGACAGGCAGCAAGGGATCTTTTATTTGCGCTTCCCACAGGCAGGATAGCACAAACCATGGCCTTTGTTGAACCAGTTATGGATCACTGGTTGGTGCAAGTGGTTTACACCTACCCATTGAGCCTTGCTGAGCACTCACTCAGGGTTTGGAGTCGGTATCTGGATTAAAAATCCCATGCCTCGACTGGGATCCGAACCCAGTACCTACCAGCCTGTAGACCGATGGCCTGCCACGCCGCCACCGAGGCCGGTGATACAGCTTAGTGTCAAGTGACTTGACCAGCAAGTCAGGGGAATGGCCAGGTATCTGTTTATTGGCAGTCGTTTTACCGGGAGTCACAAACAACGACGAACACTGACAGCACAGTGCAGGTGCAACAGGTAGATCGATGGAATGGAATTAATTTTTATTTAAATACCATAGGTTATTTCAACGACGCATCAAAATTCCCCTATGCCTTTTATAAATAATTCAAAATTGCCCCATTAAAAAGTAAATTATCTGTCCCACACTCGACCACTGGCCATGCCAGAGACTGGGTGTGGGAGAGACGTGCCTGAACCTTAATTGGATAGAGGCACGTTAATAGAGTTTACGCTACGCCACGCTGCACAGGTATGTGACAAAGTCACTAGGTCACACTAGTGTTGACCTGTGGGATGAGATCCAAGTCAGGTGGTATAGTATATACATGTAGTGTGTTGGGAATTGGTTGCAATTTAACAATCAATCATCAGTTACTGGTATAATCGCTCTGCTAACTGATGAACTTTTGATTCCACAAATGGCAACCCCTGTAAATCAGGTAAATTAATGCATTTATTATCCACATAGTTCAAGATATACAGGGAAATATAACCAGTATATAACACACCTGAGTTACATGTATAATGATTTCATGTCCACAACAAGAGAAAGAAATGTTTTATTTAATGACGCACTCAACACATTTCATTTAAGGTTATATGGCATTAGACATATGGTTAAGGACCACACAGATATTGAGAGAGGAAACCCGCTGTCAACACTTCATGGGCTACTCTTTTCGATTAGCAGCAAGGGTTCTTTTATATACACCATCCCACAGACAGGATAGTACATACCACGGCCTTTGATATACCAGTCGTGGTGCTGTGGTTAGAATGAGAAATAGCCCAATGGGCCCACCGACGGAAATCGACCCTAGACCGACCGCGCGCTATACCACTGGGCTACGTCTCTCCCCTGTCATAACTTAATGCAGCTTGCACAGTGTAACCACTTATCAAAACGACATCATTTAAAAAATTACGTCATTTTGTCGTCTCTTTTTAGTTACGTTTTGACATGATCCTAACTTGTTATTCACGAATTCAATATTCTGGATAATGTGGATAATAAAGAAATTATTACACTCACGTGTGAATCTCACTGATTTTACGAAACTTGTGTCAGGATTCATGTATTACAATAATCCTGACACTAGTTTCGTAAAATCAGTATGGCACACAAGCTCGTATAATAATCTCTCTATATATGTACTAAAACTATGGAATTACATAGACAAGAATTCCTCAGAACAAAATCTCTTTCCTGACGGGGATCGATCCCAGACCGACAGCGCATCAGGCGGGCACTTTAAAACTGGGCTAAATCCTGCCCAACAAACATAATAAGATTTTGTTTTGTTTTGTTTAACGACACCACTAGAGCACGTTGATTTATTAATCATTGGCTATTGGATGTCAATCATTCGGTAATTTACCAGCCTCGGTGGCGTCGTGGTTAGGCCATCGGTCTACAGGCTGGTAGGTACTGGGTTCGGATCCCAGTCGAGGCATGGGATTTTTAATCCAGATACCGACACCAAACCCTGAGTGAGTGCTCCACAAGGCTCAATGGGTAGGTGTAAACCACTTACACCAACCAGTGATCCATAACTGGTTCAACAAAGGCCATGGTTTGTGCTATCCTGCCTGTAGGAAGTGCAAATAAAAGATCCCTTGCTGTCTGTCGTAAAAGAGTAGCCTATGTGGTGACAGCGGGTTTCCTCTAAAAAACAGTGTCAGAATGACCATATGTTTGACGTCCAATAGCCGATGATAAGACAAAAAAAAATCAATGTGCTCTAGTGGTGTTGTTAAATAAAACAAACTTTAATTTTTTTCATTCAGTAATTTTGACAGATATTCTTAAAGAGAAAACTTGCTACATTTTTCCATTAGCAGCAAGGGATCTTTTATATGCACTTTCCCATATACGGGAAAGCGCATACCATGGCTTGCGACTAGTTGTGGTGCACTGGTTGGAATGAGAAAAAAAAACAATCAGAAAGAAAGAAAGTTTGTTTTGTTTAATGACACCATTGGAGCACACTGATTTATTAATCATCGGCTACTGGATGTCAAACATTTGGTAAGTCTTAGAAAGGAATCTTATATATGCACTTTCCCACAGACAGGAAAGCACATACCATGAATTTGACCAGTTGTGGTGTGCACAGTTTGGAACGAGAGAAAAAAAACAATCAATTGAATGGGTCTACCGAAGTGGTTCGATCCTGTGACGTAAGCACCTCAGGCAAGTATTTAACTGACTAAGCTAAATCCTGTCCCCTAGGTATGTTACAAAGTCACTAGGTCACAGTATTCTTAATCAGTGGGAAGCGATCTAACGCAGTTGGTAGTATACATGTAGTCTTTCTTTGTTTATTGTCGTTTTTTTTTTTTTTTTTTTTTTTTTTTTTAAAACACACAAACATTTAACACAGAGACAAAGAATTTTTTTTCTTTTTCTTTTTGGACATTACAAACATGGATGATGATGAGATGAATGGTGAAGCTGCAGTATTTCCATTTCGGTATGGGACTACAGTGAAACTCCTCTAAACTGGACACCCTAAGAACCAGGAACAATTTCCAGTTTTAAGAGGTATCCAGTTTAGAGAGGTTAAGTTCTGTACAGATTTTACAGAAAAGGACCGTGAAAAACGTATGGCTTTGAGGGAATTCCAGTTTACAGAGGGTCCTGTTTTGAGGGAATTCCAGTTTACAGAGGGTCCTGTTTTGAAGGAATTCCAATTTACAGAGGGTCCTGTTTTGAAGGAATTCCAATTTACAGAGTGTCCAGTTATGAAGGAATTCCAATTTACAGAGGGTCCTGTTTTACGAGGTTTCATTGTGACTGTACATTAGAACATGTCTCTAGTTGGAATGGGAAAAACAAACCTGAGGTGCACAGATTAAAAGTATTGAACCCCCTCGGAGGAACAATTTGTCTTTCCCATTCCAACCATTACCACACTACTGGTATATCTACGGCTATGGTATGTGTTGTCCTGTATGTAGGAAAGTGCATATAAAATATATCTCTTGCTGCTAATGGAAAAATGTAGCGGTTTTCCTCTTAGACTACATGAACATTATCAAAATTACTATAAGTACAAGATCCAATAGCTGATGATTATTTAATCAATGTGCTCTAGTGGTGTTGTTAAACAAAACAAACTTCAACTAACTGAACACCTGTCAGTAACCAATGTTTAATTAATAAATGTGCTTTAGTGGTGTCGTTAAACAAAACAAACTAACTAACTGAACACCTGTCAGTAACCAATGTTTAATTAATAAATGTGCTCTAGTGGTGTCATTAAACAAAACAAACTTCAACTGAAGATATGTGTTAGAATTACCAAATGTTTGACATCCAGTAGCCGATGATTATTAATCAATGTGCTCTAGTGGTGTCATTAAACAAAACAAACTTTAACTGAAGACCTGTGTTAATATGACCAAATGTTTGACATCCAATAGCCGATGATTATTTAATCAATGTGCTCTAGTGGTGTCGTTAAACAAAACAAACTTCAACTAACTGAACACCTGTCAGTAACCAATGTTTAATTAATAAATGTGCTTTAGTGGTGTCGTTAAACAAAACAAACTAACTAACTGAACACCTGTCAGTAACCAATGTTTAATTAATAAATGTGCTCTAGTGGTGTCATTAAACAAAACAAACTTCAACTGAAGATATGTGTTAGAATTACCAAATGTTTGACATCCAGTAGCCGATGATTATTAATCAATGTGCTCTAGTGGTGTCATTAAACAAAACAAACTTTAACTGAAGACCTGTGTTAATATGACCAAATGTTTGACATCCAATAGCCGATGATTATTTAATCAATGTGCTTTAGTGGTGTCGTTAAACAAAACAAACTTTAACTAACTGAACACCTGTCAGTAACCAATGTTTAATTAATAAATGTGCTCTAGTGGTGTCGTTAAACAAAACAAACTTCAACTGAAGATATGTGTTAGAATTACCAAATGTTTGACATCCAGTAGCCGATGATTATTTAATCAATGTGCTCTAGTGGTGTCATTAAACAAAACAAACTTTAACTGAAGACCTGTGTTAATATGACCAAATGTTTGACATCCAATAGCCGATGATTATTTAATCAATATGCTCTAGTGGTGTCGTTAAACAAAACAAACTTCAACTGAAGACATGTTAGAATAACCAAAAGTGTTCAACATCCAAGAGCTGATGATTATTTAATCAATGTGCTCTAGTGGTGTCATTAAACAAAACAAACTTCAACTGAAGATATGTTAGAATTACCAAATGTTTGACATCCAGTAGCCGCTGATTATTTAATCAATGTGCTCTAGTGGTGTCATTAAACAAAACAAACTTTAACTGAAGACCTGTGTTAATATGACCAAATGTTTGAGATCCAATAGCCGATGATTATTTAATCAATGTGCTCTAGTGGTGTCGTTAAACAAAACAAACTTCAACTGAAGACATGTTAGAATAACCAAAAGTGTTCAACATCCAAGAGCTGATGATTATTTAATCAATGTGCTCTAGTGGTGTCATTAAACAAAACAAACTTAACTTTACTAGATGATTCGGAATAATATTAACACGGTTTCTAATTAAGCCAGATCACTACTTCACCAGGCTTGACTGCATAAACACATCTCAAACAATTTTTCTACAAAAATATATATATATATTTTTTTTTAATTCCACACACCCCACCCAAAGCATCCCTGCACCCAGGTTTATCCTGGCACTGGTGTTTGTTTGGCTATAACAAGGCTGCACACTGAGTGAAGAACGTAAACAAAACTGGACGTCATTGTTTGTACGACACATTCTGCTTTGAAATAAAATATTTGTCCTTGAAACAGAAAGGTGCGCATGACATTAATGGCAGCCTGTTTCACAACACTGGGAGACAGCCAAGTGTAAATTGATTACGTTTTCTTCTTCTTTTTTTTTTTTAATCCATCAGCGTCACTATGACGTCAACGGGAGACTACCGAGTGCTTCCCATCAATACTTCCTCACAAATGGAGTAGGTCAGTCATTTCCACAAGGAAATTAATAACGACACACACCCCAAAAAAAGAGGAAAAAATAAATAAATCAAACACGGTTGGTTTTAGGAATTTCCACCTTTTAACTCGGCACACCTCTAAACTCGGTGGCAGCGTTATTGAAGTAAAAGAAGAAATTGGAATTGAGAAAGCTAAAATTTGCTTTGTTTAATGACATCACTAGAGTACACTGATTGAGAAAAAACCCCAAAACATGGTTGTCGTTAGGAACTTCCACCTCTTAACTCGGTGGCACCGTTATTAAAGTAAAAGAAGAAATTGGAATTGAGAAGCCAGAATGTGCTTTGTTTAATGACACCACTAGAGCAGATTAAGCAAAAATCAAAATCAAACATGGCTGTCTTTAGGAAATTCCACCTCTAAATTTGGTAGCACCGTTATTAAAGTAAAACAAGAAACTGGAATTGAGAAAAACATGTATTGAGAGAGCTAAAATTTGCTTTGTTTAACAACACCACTAGAACACATTGATTAAGAATAAATAAATAAATAATAAACATACTTGTCATCAGCTATTGGATCTAAAACATTTGGTAATTTTTCACATTTAGTTTTCAATTAAAATATTAAATTTGTTTTTGTTTAATGACACTACTAGAGCACATTGATTTATTTATCATCAGCTACTGTATGTGAACCTTTTGGTAATTAAAAAAAAAAAATTGTTTTGTTTAATAACACCACTAGAGCACATTCTGAAAGCTTTAAATGAAAGCCACAACATTTTTCCATCAGCAGCAAATGATCTTTAAAGGCATATTGTCACAGACCACTGACCTATTTAATGGTCTAACAAAGTATTACCTGAACAAAAATTATTTGATTTGTCCCTAAAGGTACTTTATTCAACCATCTTCATAACCACCATATTCCATTTATTAATGATATTTTGTTAAAATAATTTAATTATGGCAATGGACCATAATTCAAAAACTGAAATTGCTCAGCGGGTTGATATGGATTTCGCTCCATCATGGTTCAGTTAAGGTGATGTGATAGCTATATATGGTTTCCAACAATTAATGTAATTTTTATTTATTATCCATTTTTAGAGAAATAAGGTCCTTAAGTATGTGACAGTGTGCCTTTAAATCTGTGACAGTGTGCCTTTAAATCCGTGACAGTGTGCCTTTAATATGAACTTTTCCACAGAGGGGCGGGATGTAGTCCAGTGGTAATTAGCTCGCCTGATGCGCGGTCAGTTTAGGATCAATTCCCATCGGTGAGCCCACTGGGCTATTTCTCATTCCAGCCAGTGCACTAACTAACTGTCTGTGGGATGGTGCATATAAAAGATACCTTGCTAGTAATGAAAAAAAAAAATACCCCAAATGTTTGACATCCAATAGCCGACGATTAATAAATCAATGTGTTCTAGTGGTGTTGTTAAACAAAACAAATTTCTTCTTTCTTTAGTGTCACTATAGTGATGACGACATGCTCTAGTGGTGTCGTTAAACAAAACAAACTTTAACTTTCCCATACATAGGACAGCCTCTGATACACTGGTTGGAATGGGAAAAACCAAGAGGGTTTTATCCTATAACCACAGTATCTCAGTCAAGCAGTCTACCAACAAGAGATCGAACCAATGGGATTAAAGTTTGTTTTGTTTAACGACACTACTAGAGCACATTGATTTATTAATCATCGGCTATTGTATGTCACACATTTGATAATTCAAACACATGGTCATCAGAGGAAGTCCGCTACATTTTTCCTAATGCAGCATGGGATTTTTTATATGCACAGGAAAGCATATATACCACAGCCTTTGAATAACAAGTCGTGGTGCACTGGTTGGAACGAGAAAAAACCCAATCAGATGAATGGACAATATTGATGACAAATATAAATGAAATTAAGACACACACGTTCCAGAAATGTCAAATACAAATATAGATAAACAAATGCATGTAACAAAAAAAAAGGAAAAAAAAAGGAAAAAGTTACATGAGTGCAGAAATTATTATTTTTTAAATTTGGGCTGTTCCATTTAAGAGGGGTGGTAGGCAGTTTTTGAGCATATGTATCTCTAAATGAATTTAATAACACTACAGAACAAATGAACACACACACACAAACACACACACACACACACACAAACACACACACACACAAATATCCCCCCCCCCCCACCTCCAAACACAATCCCCTGCTCCAAGCAGACTTCAGGGCAGCATGACCTAACCCCAATTAAAACCTGCACTAGCCACATTCTACCCACCCCCACTGCAACCCTCACTCCCAACCTCACCCCCCAAACTGCTGTACAATTTCCTGCACATGTTCCTGATATGATCAGTTTGGGAACAGCGATTAGCAAAATAATACTTTTATATTAGAATCTGAATTGTGGTTGTGGGGCAAGATGTAGCCCAGTGGTACAGCGCTCGCTTGATGCGTGGTCAGTTTGGATATTGATCCCTGTCAGTGGGCCCATTGGGCTACATCTCATTCCAGCCAGTGCACCACGGCTAGTACATCAAATGCCATGGTATGTGCTATCCTGTCTGTGGGATGGTGCATATAAAAGATCCCTTGCTGCTAATCGAAAAGAGTAGCTCATGAAGTGGCGACATTGGGTTTTCTCCCTCAATATATGTGTGGTCCGTAACCATATGTCTGACAGCATATAACTGTAAATAAAATGTGTCGAGTGCCTCATTAAATAAAACATTTCTTTCTTTTTTATGCAGGTTTTTTTTTTTGCTGAATTATTTTGTGTTTAAAGTCTAGAGCTTTAAGCTTTAATCTAGTGCTTTAAGCTTTAATTACAAAAGTTAACCCACACTGTTGTTTGTTAAATTTATAAGGGTTGTCACAGCACTGACCTCATTTAGAATAGAAGAAAAAACCCGAGAAGAAATAGTTTACTTAACAACACACCCAGCATTTTCACTTGCTGTTACACACGTATGTTATCAGTGATAGAAATCAGCAGAAATATATGTAGAAATCTACTTCTCCGCCAATACTTTCACTAGTCCAAATAAGTTGTTAGCTTTATTCACGTACAAGGACATTAGATTTGATTGTTCAAAATGAAACTGCATTGAAAATTGTAACTTGTCCACTACATAGACAATTACTGAGGTACATTTTGCTTGTCCGAGCGGATTTTCACTTGTCAGGACAAACGGACAAGGAAGGAAGGAAGGAAGGAAGGAAATGTTTTATTTAATGACGCACTCAACACATTTTATTTATGGTTATATGACGTCCGACATATGGTTAAGGACCACACAGATATTGAGAGAGGAAACCCGCTGTCGCCACTTCATGGGCTACTCTTTCCGATTAGCAGCAAGGGATCTTTTATATGCACCATCCCACAGACTGGATAGTACATACCACGGCCTTTGTTATACCAGTTGTGGAGCACTGGCTGGAATGAGAAATAGCCCAATGGGCCCACCGATGGGAATCAATCCTAGATCAATCATGCCTTAAGCGAGAGCTGTAACACTGAGCTACGTCCTGCCTGGACAAACGGACAAGTGCTTATTTCGAACACTGGTCATCATTAACTACTATAGCATTTAGTAAAGTCATTGATATGGTTATTATTCAAACATTCATGCAGTATGCAGCAATTCCAAAGATAGCGGGGAAGGGTGGGGGGAGGTGGATAGGTACTGTAATAGAGTAAAGTGGGTTATAAATATGGTCTAGAAAGTGGTCACCATTCAGAATGAATGTAAAGCATCAGCCAAAACAGACACACACACATGCACACACAAACAAATGCACATACACGCATATACATACACACACACACACACACACACAAACATACACTCACATACACATACACACACACAGTGACACACACACAAAACATATGCACACACAGTGACACACACACAAAACACACACACATATACACCACCACCACCACAACTCTAACACTACTCAGAAAGTGACTGGATGTTTTTAAACAAGTTGTAAGATGAATGATATGAAACAGACACTAAATGTAGTATTCTATTTTACAAAATCAACTCTACTCAACTCAGGGCCTATATGGTAATATTTCATCTCTGTTCAGAGAAGGGCCTATATGGTAATATTTCATCTCTACTCAGAGAAGGGCCTATATGGTGATATTTCATCTCTACTCAGAGAAGGGCCTATATTGTAATATTTCATCTCTACTCAGAGAAGGGCCTATATAGTAATATTTCATCTCTACTCAGAGAAGGGCCTATATGATAACATTCACCTCTCCTCAGATAAGTATCTATATGGTAATACATCAACTATACTGAGAGAAGGGCCTATATGGTAATAACTACTCAGAGAAGGGCCGGTACAGTAATAAATCAACTCTACTCAGAAAAGGACCTATACAGTAATTAATGAACTCCACTTAGAGAAGGACCTATAAGGTAATAACTCTACTCATAGAAGGACTGATATGGTATTAAATCAATTACTCAGAAAAGGGCCTTTATCATACTAAATCAACTCTACTCAGAGCAGGGCCTACATGGTAATAAATCAACTCCACTCAAAGAAGGGCCTATAGATCAACTCTAAGTACTCAGAGAAGGGCCTATACACAGTAATAAATCAATCCTGCTTAGAGAAGGACCTATATGGTAATAACTCTACTCATAGAAGGACCTATATGGTATTAAATCAACTACTCAAAGAAGGGCCTATATGGCAATAAATCAACTCTACTCAAAGAAGGGCCTATATGGTATTAACTCTACTCATAGAAGGGCCTATATGGTATTAAATCAACTACTCAGAGAAGGACCTACATGGTAATAAATGAACTCTACTTAGAGAAAAAAAGTAGTTTGTTTTATTTAATGATGCCACTAGAGCCCATTGATTTTTTTTATCTTATCATCGGCTATTATAGATGTCAAACATATGGTCAGTCTGACACTGTTTTTTAGAGGACACCCGCTGTTGCCACATAGGCTACTCTTTTATGACAGGCAGCAAGGGATCTTTTATTTGTGCTTCCCACAGGCAGGATAGCACAAACCATGGCCTTTGTTAACCAGTTATAGATCACTAGTCAGTGCAAGTGGTTTACACTGACCCTTGCAGAGCACTCACTCGGGGTTTGGAGTCGGTATCTTGATTAAAAATCCCATGCCTCGACTGGGATCCGAACCCAATACCTACCAGCCTGTAGACTGATGGCCTAATCCGCCACCGAGGCCAGCCTACTTAGAGAAGGGCCTATATGGCAATAAATCAACTCTACTCAAGGACCTTTACCATACTAAATCAACTCTACTCAAAGAAGGCCCTATATGGTAATAACTCTACTCATAGATGGACCTATATGGTATAAAATCAACTACTCAGAGAAGGGCCTTTATGGTAATAAATAAACTCTACTCAGAGAAGGGCCTTTATGGTAATAATTCTACTCAAAGAAGGCCCTATATGATAATAACTCTACTCATAGATGGACCTATAAGGTATAAAATCAACTCTACTCAGAGAAGGGCCTATAATGCAGTAATAAATCAACTCAACCCAGAGAAGGGCCTATAATGCAGTAATAAATCAACTCAACCCAGAGAAGGGCCTATAATGCAGTAATAAATCAACTCAACTCAGAGAAGGGCCTATAATGCAGTAATAAATCAAAGGATTTTCTGTGTGGTTAGAGGGAAATGTGGGTTAGAGATGGTCAAGGAAAGAAGCACAGTATTGTAAACAAGGTTTTGTTGATCAATACGTGACCGAGTTTGGATGTGACAGGGTCAAAGCCGAGTCAACACGATTCACTGGCTTGTGTAGTGACCGGGTCAGCACAATACACATGCTAGTCTCAATTAGCTGAAGTCACATATGCTATCCTAAACTACAGCATATAAGGGCATTTCCAGAATTGATAAAAAAATTAAGTGGGGGGAGGGGTGGGGGCTGGAGGTAATTTTTTATATAGACTTTCAATGTTTGCAAAGGATCAAGAATTCCAAATGGTCAAGAAACCATCCATTAACAGAGAGTTAAACATTTTGTTTTGTTTAATAACACTACTACAGCAATTTAATAATCATCAGCTATTGGATGTCAAACATTTGGTAATTTTTACATATAGTCTTAGAGAGGAAACCCACTACATTTTTTCATTAGTAGCAAGGAATCTTTTATATATGCACCATCATACAGACAAGATAGCACATACCACGGCCTTTGATATACCAGTCATGATGCATTGGCTGGAACGAAAAATAGCCAAGCGCTTTACCACTGGGCTACATTCCGTCCCTAATTTATTTGTAGCACAGGGCTTCTAGATTATGGTAGCCCCACTCCCATGGCTAGTGATATTCAGTGTTGGGCTAGTAAGTAACTACTATAACTAGCCCGACGGCTAGTGGAAAAAGCCCATGGTCAAATGCTGCATTTACATATTTTGTAAATATGAATATCCTGCTCCCTCTTTCCACCCCAATCTAAGCATTTTTAAGCTCAACCTCCCTCTTTAGGTGAAATATCTGATTATTACTATTGGTAAAAGTGTTTTTTTTAAAGTAGGGCTAGTGAATTTTTAGTCATGGCTAGTACAGTTTTAAAATCACGGATCTCATGGCTAGTGGATGTTTATAAAATTCTAGAAGCCCTGTGTAGCCAATAACTACTTAATCAATGTGTTCACATGATTAGAGCTAGCTCGGGGTTATCGAAAATGTGGAGTCATTATAAAGAAAACAAATGTTTACTACTTACGGTGACCTGTAGTCTGTGTGTATTACAAAGACAGGAAAAACCTATGTAATACACAGCATGAAATCTGGAGTCAACATCTTGTTAATCATCCCATGACACCGGCCTCGGTGGCGTCGTGGTTAGGCCATCCATCTGGTAGGTACTGGGTTCGGATCCCAGTCGAGGCATGGGATTTTTAATCCAGATACTGACTCCAAACCCTGAGTGAGTGCTCCGCAAGGCTCAATGGGTAGGTGTAAACCACTTGCACTGACCAGTGGTCCATAACAGGTTCAACAAAGTCCATGGTTTGTGCTATCCTGCCTGTGGGAAGCGCAAATAAAAGATCCCTTGCTGCTAATCGGAAAGAGTAGCCCATGAAGTGGCGACAACGGGTTTCCTCTCAAAATCTGTGTGGTCCTTAACCATATGTCTGACGCCATATAACCGTAAATAAAATGTGTTGAGTGCGTCGTTAAATAAAACATTTCTTTCTTTCTTTTTTGGTACACTGGCTACAACAGATTTTAAGGCAGGCATGTAACAAAATAAAGAAAATACATGATAGAAGTTGATGTTGATAATTTAAAACAGGAAATATATGGATCACACCCACCTCAGTCTAGTTCACCACCTCTCAGTCTACTTCCCTATCTCAGTCTACTTTCCCCATCCAAGTCTACTTCCATCTCAGTCTACTTCCATCCAAGTCTACATCCATCCAAATCTACATCCATCCAAGTCTACTTCCATTCAAGTCTACTTCCATCTCCGTCTATTTCCATCTCCGTCTACTTCCATTCAAGTCTACTTCCATCCAAGCCTACTTCCATCTCAGTCTACTTCCCCCATCTTAGTCTACTTTCCTTGTCAGTCTACTTTATCTGTCAGTCTACTTTCCCTATAGTCTCTATCTACTTTCCTTATGTCAGTCTACTTTCCCTTGTCTCTATCTACTTTCTTTATGTCAGTCTACTTTCCCTGGTCTCTATCTACTTTCCTTATGTCAGTCTACTTTCCCTGGTCTCTATCTACTTTCCTTATGTCAGTCTACTTTCCCTGGTCTCTATCTACTTTCCTTATGTCAGTCTACTTTCCTTATGTCAGTCTACTTTCCCTGGTCTCTATCTACTTTCCTTATGTCAGTCTACTTTCCCTTGTCTCTATCTACTTTCCTTATATCAGTCTACTTTCCTTATGTCAGTCTACTTTCCCTGGTCTCTATCTACTTTCCTTATGTCAGTCTACTTTCCCTATAGTCTCTATCTACTTTCCTTATGTCAGTCTACTTTCCCTTGTCTCTATCTACTTTCTTTATGTCAGTCTACTTTCCCTGGTCTCTATCTACTTTCCTTATGTCAGTCTACTTTCCCGGGTCTCTATCTACTTTCCTTATATCAGTCTACTTTCCTTATGTCAGTCTACTTTCCCTGGTCTCTATCTACTTTCCTTGTCAGTTTACTTTCCTTATGTCAGTCTACTTTCACCTGTCTCAATCTACTTTTACCCGTGCCAGTCTACTTTCCAGACTTAAAGTCTACTTTCCCTCTCATTCTTTTTTCATCTGTCTCGGTCTTTTTTCTAGTCTTAATCTACTTTTCCTTGTTTTAGTCTTATTTCTCTGTCTACTTGCCACTTTGGGGTATATCAAAATATGTGGTATGTACTATCCTGTCTGTGGGATGGTGCATATAAAAGATCCTTTGCTACTAATGAGAAAATGTAGCGAGTTTCCTCTCTAAGACTATATGTCAGAATAACCAAACGTTTGACATCCAATAGCCTATGATCAACAAATCAATGTGCTCTAGTGATGTTGTTAAAAATAAATAATAATAACTTGCCATTGTCTATTATCATTATGCCTCGGTAGTACAGTAAAACATCTCAAAACCGGACCATCTATAAACCGGAATTACAAACAAAAAAGACGGACATTTTTCACGGTCCTTTTTTAAAAATCAGTAAAGAACTTAACCTCTCTAAACCGGATACCTCTTAAAACCGGACATTTGACTTACTCCGAGAGTGTCTGATTTTGAGAGGTTTCACTGTATGCATTTTTGTAATTCTACTGTTATTGCTGTTCTTTTTCCTTTTTTTAAAAATACAATCAGTCACATGACTCCTATGCATGGTTTATAAATTAAAATAACAATTAAAAAAAATATTAAACATATTAATTAATTAAAAAATTTAAAAACCTGTAAAAAAAAAATCCCCAACAAAACCCACTGCCCAGTTTTATAAAATAACAGACATTTATTTTCTCTCACTATTACTACTACTGTATTTAAGCAGATGTTTTAAGACAGGAAGATTTTCTTGTGTACTGTATATAAATGCAGTAAACATCGATGAACAAGGAAGTGCGAGGATGTGCGAGGAGAATGTGGGTGCTGGGAGGTCACTGCTAGTCAGAAGGACAGGACATGAGATGTACAGAGACATCGTGATGAAGACTTGACCAACTAAACAGCGCAATTACGTCAATGGGCTGGCGCAGACCAGCGGACATACGCATGTACATTGTTGATGGAGCAAAGTCTCTCTCCTGCTGCCAGAGACCGCCGCCACCATCGATCAATAGCATTACAGAACTCGGCCTTTTGTCTCACTGGAAATGTAACATGGGAACACAGGAAGGAAAAGAAAAGCAAAGGAAAGGAATATTTGTTTAAGAACATGTTGTGTTGGTGTCAGGAGTGGAATGAGGGGAGTGCATCGAAACTCAGAACATTATTCCCCCCCCCCCCCCCCCCCAGTTCCTTCAGTTAATATGTAACTGGGAAGTAAAGGAAAGAAATGTTTGTTTAACAACATGTTGTGTTGGTGTCAGGAGTGGAATGAGGGGAGTGCATCGAAACTCAGAACATTATTCCCCCCCCCCCCCCAGTTCCTTCAGTTAATATGTAACTGAGAAGTAAAGGGAAGAAAATGTTTGTTTAACAACATGTTGTGTTGGTGTCAGGAGTGGAATGAGGGGAGTGCATCGAAACTCAGAACATTATTCCCCCCCCCCCCCAGTTCCTTCAGTTAATATGTAACTGAGAAGTAAAGGAAAGAAATGTTTGTTTAACAACATGTTGTGTTGGTGTCAGGAGTGGAATGAGGGGAGTGCATCGAAACTCAGAACATTATTCCCCCCCCCCCCCCCAGTTCCTTCAGTTAATATGTAACTGAGAAGTAAAGGAAAGAAATGTTTGTTTAACAACATGTTGTGTTGGTGTCAGGAGTGGAATGAGGGAGTGCATCGAAACTCAGAACATTATTCCACCCCCCCCCCCACCCCCCCAGTTCCTTCAGTTAATATGTAACTGGGAAGTAAAGGAAAGAAATGTTTGTTTAACAACATGTTGTGTTGGTGTCAGGAGTGGAATGAGGGGAGTGCATCGAAACTCAGAACATTATTCCACCCCACCCCCCACCCCCCCAGTTCCTTCAGTTAATATGTAACTGGGAAGTAAAGGAAAGAAATGTTTGTTTAACAACATGTTGTGTTGGTGTCAGGAGTGGAATGAGGGGAGTGCATCGAAACTCAGAACATTATTTCCCCCCCCCCCCCTTCAGTTCCTTCAGTTAATATGTAACTGGGAAGGAAAGGAAAGGAATGTTTGTTTAAGAACATGCTGTGTTGGTGTCAGGAGTGGAATGAGGGGAGTGCACAGCAACTCAGAACATTATGCTTCCCCATCCCCTACCCCCTTCAGTTAATATGCACAGCAATGCAGAACATTATGCTTCCCCATCCCCCCCCCCCCCCCCCAGTTCCTTCAGTTAATATGCACAGCAACTCAGAACATTATGCTTCCCCATCCCCTACCCCCTTCAGTTAATATGCACAGCAATGCAGAACATTATGCTTCCCCACCCCCCCCCCAGTTCCTTCAGTTAATATGTAACTGGGAAGGAAAGGAAAGGAATGTTTGTTTAAGAACATGTTGTGCTGGTGTCAGGAGTGGAATGAGGGGAGTGCAAAGCAATGCAAAACATTATGCCCCTTACCCCCCCCCCCCCTTCAGTTAATATGTAACTGGGAAGGAAAGGAAAGGAATGTTTGTTTAAAAACATGTTGTGTTGGTGTCAGGAGTGGGATGAGCGGAGTGTACAGCAATGCAGAACATTATGCTCCCTACCCCCCCCCCCCCCAGTTCCTTCAGTTAATATGTAACAGGGAAGGAAAGGAAAGGAATGTTTGTTTAAGAACATGCTGTGTTGGTGTCAGGAGTGGAATGAGGGGAGTGCACAGCAACTCAGAACATTATGCTTCCCCATCCCCTACCCCCTTCAGTTAATATGCACAGCAATGCAGAACATTATGCTTCCCCATCCCCCCCCCCCCCCCCAGTTCCTTCAGTTAATATGTAACTGGGAAGGAAAGGAAAGGAATGTTTGTTTAAGAACATGCTGTGTTGGTGTCAGGAGTGGAATGAGGGGAGTGCACAGCAATGCAAAACATTATGCCCCTTACCCCCCCCCCCCCCTTCAGTTAATATGTAACTGGGAAAGAAAGGAAAGGAATGTTTGTTTAAAAACATGTTGTGTTGGTGTCAGGAGTGGGATGAGCGGAGTGTACAGCAATGCAGAACATTATGCTCCCTACCCCCCCCCCCCCTTCAGTTCCTTCAGTTAATATGTAACTGGGAAGGAAAGGAATGTTTGTTTATGAGCATGTCATATTGGTGGGGTGGGTAAGTGCACAGCAACACAGAACATTATGCGTTCATTCCCCCCTCGCCCAGCTGAAAGATGACTTGACATATAACTGGCTCCTTCAATTAATACGTAACTGGGTCCTGCCAATGTCTAAACCTCAGGAAAGATAAAGAAGAAGGAAAGAATGCATGTTTAATAACACAAAAACATATTTTAATTTATGACCATGGCCTTTGTGGAGCACTGGCTGGAACAAGACAGCACAGACGCTTACGAAGGCACGTATACCTGCGTGACCCAACCCATGTACTACAAACATATATCTATTGTTTATGCAATACTGGATGACTTCTTTCCAAAGGTTACGTTTAACTGACTTCATGGGCTACTCTTTTCGATTAGCAGCAAGGGATCTTTTATATGCACCAACCCACAGACAGGACAGAACATACCACGGCCTTTGTGGAGCACTGGTTGGAATGAGAAATAGCCGAATGGGTCATAACAGCTGACAACATACACGTATTTTCACTGGTGTGAAACTTAAGTCAGCACAGATGCTTACGAAGGCACGTATACCTGCGTGACCCAACCCATGTACTACAAACATATATCTATTGTTTATGCAATACTGGACGACTTCTTTCCAAAGGTTATGTTTAACCGACTACAACTAAATACACTATAATGTATTATACTATCCGGACAGCTGGGTCTTTTCATCTTTTATTCGTCCAAAAAGATATAGTGAAACTCTTTTAAACCGGACACCCTCGGGTCCAAAGAAAGAAAGAAATGTTTTATTTAACGACGCACTCAAAACATTTTATTTACGGTTATTTGGCGTCAGACATATGGTTAAGGACCACACAGATTTTGAGAGCAAAACTGCTGTCGCCACTTCATGGGCTACTCTTTCCAATTAGCAGTAAGGGATATTTTATATGCACCATCCCACAGACAGGATAGCACAAACCATGGTCTTTGTTGAACCAGTTATAGATCACTGGTTGGTGCAAGTGGTTTACACTTACCTATTGAGCCTTGCGGAGCACTCACTCAGGGTTTGGAGTCGGTATCTGGATTAAAAATCCTAAGGCCCGACTGGGATCCGAACCCAGTACCTACCAGCCTGTAGACCGATGGCCTAACCACGACGCCGCCGAGGCGGTCCCTTGGGTCCAAGTAAAAAGTCCGGTTTTAAGAGGTATCCGGTTCAGAGAGGTTGTCTTCTGCACAGATATTTAAAAAAGGGCTGTGAAAAACATCCGGTTTTTTAATGGAATGTCCGGTTTACAGAGGGTCCAGTTTTGAGAGGTTTCACTGTATTAATAAAGAAAGCAAGAAAGAAATGGTTTATTTAACGACGCACTCAACACATTTTATTTACGGTTATATGGCGTCAGACATATGGTTAAGGACCACACAGATTTTGAGAGGAAACCCGCTGTCGCCACTACATGGGCTACTCTTCCGATTAGCAGCAAGGGATCTTTTATTTGTGCTTCCCACAGGCAGGAAAACACAAACCATGGCCTTTGTTGAACCAGTTATGGATCACTGGTCGGTGCAAGTGGTTTACACCTACCCACTGAATCTTGCGGAGCACTCAGTTTTTTGTCAAATATGATCTATATCTCATCTCGTGTTATATTTACCATTTAAGCGTAATGTTATCAGTTTCACTGTTAGAATTAAAGAAAGAAATGTTTTATTTAACGACGCACTCAACACATTTTATTTATGGTTATATGGCGTCAGACATATTATGGTTAAGGACAACACATATTTTTAGAGGAAACCCGCTATCGCCACTACATGGGCTACTCTTCCGATTGGCAGCAAGGGATCTTTTATTTGCGCTTCCCACAGGCAGGATAGCACAAACCATGGCCTTTGTTGAACCAGTTATAGATCACTGGTTGGTGTAAGTGGTTTACACTTACCTATTGAGCCTTGCGGAGCACTCACTCAGGGTTTGGAGTCGGTATCTGGATTAAAAATCCCATGCCTTGACTGGGATCCGAACCCTGTACCTACCAGCCTTTAGACGATGGCCACCACGACGCCACCAATTCCTTGTTTATAAGAAAGATATGTTTTATTTAACGACGCACTCAGACATTTTATTTACGGTTATATGGCGTCAGACATATGGTTAAGGACCACACAGATTTTGAGAGGAAACCCGCTGTCGCCACTACATGGGCTACTCTTCCGATTGGCAGCAAGGGATCTTTTATTTGCGCTTCCCACAGGCAGGATAGCACAAACCATGGCCTTTGTTGAACCAGTTATGGATCACTGGTTGGTGCAAGTGGTTTACACCTACCCATTGAGCCTTGCGGAGCACTCACTCAGGGTTTGGAGTCGGTATCTGGATTAAAAATCCCATGCCTCGACTGGGATCCGAACCCAGTATCTACCAGCCTGTAGACCGATGGCCTAACCACGACGCCACCAAGGCCGGTTTTGTATTAATAAGGTCGTAGGATTATTAATTCTTTCTTCTTTCACTATAGATCACTTTTCAAATGCCCACCTGTTGCAGCAGGCTTGTTATGTTTTGAAGTAGCACATTGTTGACACAAGTAGCACGTTGTTTACACAAGTAGCTTGTTACGTAAAACCCTTTCCAAAACAATATACAGTTAAACCTGTCTTAAGCAGTCAAACAAGGGAGTAGATAAAAGCAGTGTTCGAGATTAAAATTTTGGGGCAGTATCCCAGTTGGATACTAACATTTCAAAATCTGGTATCCCACCTGAGAATTTAGTATTATATGGTATCCCGGTGGGATACTGGGTTCTTGAAGTCTGGTATCCAAAATTAAATTCTGGTATCCCCGGGATATTGGGATACTGTTAATCTCGAACACTGAAAAGTGGCCGCTGAGTACAGGTTGTTACATATAGTCTTTAAAACAGTTGTTGTTGTTTCTGGTTTAACGTCTGTACTACATGTACTATATAAATCAACTTTTGACATGTTGTCTCCTTCAGAAATAATGCAAATGGCATGTATTAAATTAACCGTTCTCAACAAGTTTGTTTTCTTTTTCCATTTAATTATTTAATTCCTACGTCATGCAGTGTATTGTCATAGTATGTGGATCTACAAACTGTCAAGCATAGCCTGCCCAGAGGCAATTTGATGCTTTATAGAGTCATACTTTCTTAACTGATATACAGTAGATGATATCGGGACTGAATGCGTACTAGTATTCCTGAAGATGTGAAGATCAGTTATTTGATGCACCTTGTTGTTAAAATATCTCTTTTATATAAGAGTAAAACTTTACTGTGGCCGCTTAATACAGGAATTTTTGCGATTTGGGATCCGATTTAGGTGGCCACGTTAGACAGGTGACCGCTTATTACAAGTGCATTTACATTATAAATCGTTTGGGAGGGAAAAAGTGGACGCTTAAGGCAGGTGTACAGGTTTGACTGTAATTAATCTGTGATGTTGTCTGTAAAGGTGACACACCACCATTTGTCGTGTGGTTACTTGCTGTAGTCTCAGTGATGCAGAGGTAAAGCCATTGGACTACAGGCTGGTAGGTACAGGGTTCGCAGCTCGGTACCGGCTCCAACCTACAGCGAGCTCTTAAGGGCTCAATGGGTAGGTGTAAAGCCACTATACCCTCTTCTCTCTCACTAACCAACTAACAACTAACCCACTGTCCTGGACAGACTGGACAGACAGCCCAGACAGCCGAGATGTGTGCCCAGGACAGCGTGCTTGAACCATAATTGGATATAAGCACGAAAATAAAGTTGAAGTGAAAATGAATGCTATAGCAGCTTAATATAGTTAGGTTTAGTAAATACAGTAGAATCTCATTGGCTCGAACACTGTCGGTGCATCAAAGTCTGTTCGACCCATCGGATAGTTCGAACCATGCATTCGGCCGTTGTCAGGTGCTTCTGTAACACAGAAATCAATCGGACAATGTCGCAATGTTTCCCTAAAACCGGCTGGGTGAGGTGGTCCGATTGACTCATACGTTGATTGGATTTCACTTGCAAGGTTCATTCATCTAATGATTACTGCATTACAATTGTCTGTACCTGAAAGATAATTACCGACAGGTGCTAAATAAACAACACGATAAGCGTGAAAAGGTCGACGAAAATATTATACGTAAATTATTTTTTATATTTCTTCGGATAGATGTAGCCGTTCGAGCTAAATATGTTTAATTTTACAGTTCAGACCAATAAACTGGTTCGAGAGAAAGCATCTGTTTGACCCTATTGTTTGTATTCAACCAATCAGCACCAAAATAAAGGGGTTTAATAGAGAGAAAAATCGGGACTTTGTTCTTGGCTCGAGAATACCGGTAGGTTCGACTCTTGGGCGTTCGAGCCAATGAGATTCTACTATAGTTCCTCACTAAAAAAATACTACCAAATTCTGATATGCTTTTTGAAATCTTTCTTTGATGATTACACATAGGTTGACCTCTGTAGTATTTAAATAACACATTGATTATATGCACTTACTAACTGATAACAACTGTGCGAGTGGTATAGTGCCACAAGTTTGTATAACAACAACACGAGGCAGTGCTCAAGCATGAGGGCTGTTAACTGATGATTTTCGTGGTCGACCTATGTTGATTGTTTTACACAGTACTTGTCAGTTGAGACCACTCCCTAAAATTACTAGTCACACAACCCTCTCGACAGTGCTGTATTTTTTTCACAGGATATATTCTGACAGAAATTGTATTGAACTGCATGGAGTAATTAATGGTGGTGTGTAACCTTAAATGTGTCCCTGTACCAAATACAATTCCATATGCAACAATGTTAACATACATGTATGTGGCTGAAAATATAATATGCAATGTACCAACCAAATTATAACCCATAAATTAAGGATACTAAATGAAGATGGAATGTTTCATTTAACAATGCACTGAACACAGTAATTAGAGTAAATATGGCATCAGACATACATGTATAAGTATGGCAAAGGACCACAGAAATATCATAATGAGAGAGGAAACCAGCTGCCACCATACCATGGGCTAATTATTCCTATTTGCAGCAAGACATCTTTTATATGCATCATCTCAAACAGGATAGTACATACCATAAGCTTTGTTACACCGGGCCTGGTGCTTATAAAACATTTATAGTCTAGACTGAAGACTAATAGAGTCTGACCGGCCTCGGTGGCATCCTGGTTAGGCCATCGGTCTACATGCTGGTAGGTACTGGGTTCGGATCCCAGTCGAGGCATGGGATTTTTAATCCAGATACCGACTCCAAACCCTGAGTGAGTGTTCCACAAGGCCCAATGGGTAGGTGTAAACCACTTGCACCGACCAGTGATCCATAACTGGTTCAACAAAGGCCATGGTTTGTGCTATCCTGCCTGTAGGAAGTGCAAATAAAAGATCCCTTGCTGTCTGTCGTAAAAGAGTAGCCTATGTGGTGACAGCGGGTTTCCTCTAAAAACAGTGTCAGAATGACCATATGTTTGACGTCCAATAGCCGATGATAAGACAAAAAAAATCAATGTGCTCTAGTGGCGTTGTTAAATAAAACAAACTAATTTTTTTCATTCAGTAATTTTGACAGGTATTCTTAAAGAGAAAACTTGCTACATTTTTCCATTAGCAGCAAGGGATCTTTTATATGCACTTTCCCATATACGGGAAAGCACATACCATGGCTTGCGACTAGTTGTGGTGCACTGGTTGGAATGAGAAAAAAAAACAATCAGAAAGAAAGAAAGTTTGTTTTGTTTAACGACACCACTGGAGCACACCGATTTATTAATCATCGGCTACTGGATGTCAAACATTGGGCAAGTCTTAGAAAGGAATCTTGTATATGCATAAGCTTTGTTACACCGGGCCTGGTGCTTATAAAACATTTATAGTCTAGACTGAAGACTAATAGAGTCTGACCGGCCTCGGTGGCATCCTGGTTAGGCCATCGGTCTACATGCTGGTAGGTACTGGGTTCGGATCCCAGTCGAGGCATGGGATTTTTAATCCAGATACCGACTCCAAACCCTGAGTGAGTGTTCCACAAGGCCCAATGGGTAGGTGTAAACCACTTGCACCGACCAGTGTTCCATACCTGGTTCAACAAAGGCCATAGTTTGTGCTATCCTGCCTGTGGGAAGTGCAAATAAAAGATCCCTTGCTGCTAATCGGAAAGAGTAGCCCATGTAGTGGCGACAGCAGGTTTCCTCTCAAAATCTGTGTGGTCCTTAACCATATGTCTGACGCCATATAACCGTAAATAAAATGTGTTGAGTGCGTCGTTAAATTAAACATTTCTTTCTTTCTTTCTCTCTTTCTTTCTAATAAGAGTCTGAGATATAAACGTCATGGAAACGCCATACATATATGCATGTGATGTCATTAGAGATTGAGTGTGGACTTTAAAGCCGCACACCCTAGTTCCATCCAGAGAAAATAAATTATAATTTGGTTAATCTACAAACCTGTAACACACTTAGATCACGTTTTTATCAAATGGAGTGAAAAAGCAGGTTTTATATCGATAAATACCATGGGAATCCCCATGTCCCAATTGTTTGAAATAATTTTGAAAGTTTGTATTCTGATATCACCGGTAGATGTCGCTCGAAGCACAACAATGTCTACATCACGACAAATTTCACAGACTTGGGGTGCGTTCTTTTCACCTCTCCTGGACAAGTTCCAACTGTTCTGTCCTGGTTGTATCCCCTCTCCAGATATCGTAGGACATAGCAAAATTATTGGTTTTAAGGGTTTGTAACATTTTGTATTGAGATACTTACTTGTCTGAACTTTATTGTTACTGTAAATGTTCACGAACTGTGAAGAAAAATCTCACAAATGAACAACAACAAATCGGATGTTGATTGCGCGAACCGTGCACGAGAAAACAAACCGAACCAAAATGATAACGGTCATGTGGTATACCAACGTCTGTGACATTGAAATGGAAATATCCCGTTTAAAAATAGATTAGACCTTGTCTGCTCAACATTTTTTCTCTCAAACATGCGCCCGTTTTTCAGAAATACGAAAAATGCATTTTGTGGTATTACAAACACCAGGATTACCAGGATTACCAAAAAACACTTCAGGTGAATGGAAATGTATATTCTAAATAATAAACGGTAATTAAAGTGCAATTTTATTTGTGAAAAAATGGGTTTAATAGCGAAAAACAATGCCGTAATGGTTAACAACTAGCCGTAACTAGGGTGTGTCCCTTTAAAAGTTTTTTAATTACGGGCCCAGGCGTGAAGCAGAAACAAGAACTAGCCCAAATGGGTGCACTGACGGAGGATTGATCCTAGACAGACTACACATAAATTTATCCATTAGTATCAATTGAATTTTATAAACACCATTCCAGACAGGATACACATACCACGGCCTTTAATATACCAGTCGTGGTGCACTGGCTGTAACGAGAAATAGCCTAATGGGCCACCAGTGGGGATCGATCCTAGACTGACTGCGCATCAGGCGAGTGCTTTACCACTGGACTACGTCCTGCCCTCTGGTTGGAACGGGAAATAACCCACTGGGCCCACTGATAAATTCTAGACTGACCGCGCACCGGGCAAGTGCTTTACCACTGGGCTACATCCCACCCCAAAGGGTTAAAATACAGTGTAGAACAAAGATGGACTAATATGTAGCGACAGGCCACTGATCTCAGGTGTTTTAAAACTTGATAACCCTAACCACTTGACCTGCTTAATAACCACAGATCTAAATACTCTTAACTGTCAGTTAAAAACGCCTGAAATAATACCATATCATCATGAAGTAGTATCAGTCGCTGCTGATAAAAACGCTATTTCAAACATGTAAACAAGTCGGTTTATTTCCACTGAAGATCAATTTTAAAGCTACAGGGCTTGAAATTAATGGTGTCACCGACGGCAACTGTCGTAGCTGCGAAATGAATTGCCACAGTTCTGAGACTTTACCAACAGAAGAATTTTGCTCCTGGATAAGAATTATTTGCGTAGATAGAAGAAACGTTTTAAATGAGGGAAGAGCAGGAATATATGTTTAATGACACCTCAGCACATTTTTAATTACATGCCCATGTGAAATCTGTATGAGAGAGAGAGAGAGAGAGAGAGAGAGAGAGAGAGAGAGAGAGAGAGAGAGAGAGAGAGAGAGAGAGAGAGAGAGAGAGAGAGAAACAAAACAACAGAGACCAGAGACAGAGACAGAGACAGAGAGACACAGAAAGAGAGTGAACTGCTGCACACACACAGGCTACTTCTACCAAAAAAGCAGCAAGGGATATCTTATATGCACTTTCCCATAGGCAGGATAGTACATACCACAACCTTTGATGCACCATTGGTTAGTTCATTGATTGGCATTGACCCTACGACCCATCGCACCTCAGGCAAGCACTCTACCACTGAAACACATTGTGCCCCTCCAAGACGAGAGGACGTCAGCCAATCAGAAGAGCTCATTAGAGACTATACGGCTGTGTAATATCGAAGCACTCACCAAATATTTCACCTCCCGAGGCGTACTCTGTTACTAAATATAACATCCGTTCGGTCTCCATCACCTGAAAACACAAACATGTCAGTGAGAAAAAGAGAAAATATCAGATCGTGAGAGAAAGAGAAAATATCAGATCGTCATTATGTTCCGTTATTACTTCATTGTACTTGCAATATGCCCTGGAAAAAACAGTAGGCCTCTTACAAGGCAAATACCCTTTATACTGCCAATTTAGAAATAGTTTTATGTGTTTTCGGATGAACGAAATTAAGCAGGGGAGTGTTAATAAAATATATTTGAGTTTAAGAATTATTAACTTTACATGGATGTGTATTGGTTCTTAAAATACACACATGGTGAGACAGGGGGCAGGGTGGAGGGCAACTGCCCCCCTCACCTAGTGCTGGAGCAAATCCTCAAATTCGGGCAAATGTGATAGAGATATTTGGGCAAAATGTGCTAAACTGAAGCCTTTTTACCATGTATTTCCATCATTATACTTGCAAAATTAGTTGTAATCCATGTATAAATGTGCACAGCTATTAATTTGTAACCCTATATAGCTGTTTGGCTGTAATGCTAACAGAAAAAAACACATTGTTATCTAGATTCGGGCAGTTTTGTTTAATTTGGACAAAAAACAGCCCCCCCCCCCCATCTCCCCCCCGGACTACAAAAATGGGAGCTATGAAGATGAAGTTTGTTTGCTAAAACTCAAAAGACAGTTTTAAGGGTTCACAATCAGCAACACAATCGCTATGGCAGTTGATTTTGTTTTCCCCACTGGCCATCGGGCTCGAACAGTGTACTTATTTTGTGAATATATTGATGACAAATAGCTTAAATTGCATTTAAAAAACCAAATTCTATAACGGAATGGTCACAGAGGCGAGTCCCATTTTGTTTTTACAGTCCAGTCCTGGTCAAGAAATTCATGGGATCAATACGGAATCCGAACGACTCCATGGGAAAACACTTATTTTCAGAAGAGTATATTTTATAAGGTTGATCTTTCTTTTTTTTATTATATTTTAAATAATAATCCATGTATACCCAAGTGTTTGAAATAAACACTTGTCCATTTATTTGTTCTGACAAGTGAAAATGAGCTTGAAAAAAAATTAATGTGTTTTTAAATTGTCTAACATGCACTAAGATGACCATTCATAGATGCAACTACAAACCAAGTTTTAGTGATCTAGGACATACATAAACTAAATAAACGTTAAAATAAAAATTAATGCTGGAACTAAATGTAAAAGTCAATGCCATTGCCTTTGGAAAAACTTTACACGTATGGCCTCAAATCAGACCAAATTTGACCAAAAACCGGAAATATGTCCGCACAAGTAGTCTGCTGTTTGACTGACAGCTTTGTAGTAGCAACTATTAGACATGTTGACATTGAAGACGTTTTTGTGGTAATTCCGGCCCATGCAAAAGTAGTGCTTTTTGTGTAAAATGGGTGTACTCGGGCCAAGTTTAGTGGGTGTGTTTGTTTAAATCAATATCCTGGGAGAAAGAGCTGGACAACAGGGGTTGTCCTTTTCAGGGTATGTTGCCCTCAGGCAGGCAAAAGTACATAAACAATTCCATGGGCCTGCTGATATTAATAAAAATGTTATCACCACAAACGCTATATAGAAACACATAGTGTAAATAATTGTGGTCTGTGACCACATCTCAACTTCCAACTTCGTCAAGGTGAGGTCAAAAAGGGAAACAACTCTACACAGAAGTGAAATAAATAAATAAATAAATAAATGTGTTATTTAACGATGCTTTCAACACATTTTATTTATGGATATATGGTGTCGGACATATGGTTAAGGACAACACAGATATTAAGAGAGAGGAAACCCGCTGTCGCCACTTCATGGGTTACTCTTTTCGATTAGCAGCAAGGGTTCTTTTACATGCACCATCCAACAGACAGGTTAGTACATACCACAGCCTTTGATATATACCAGTCGTGGTGCACTGGCTGGAATGAGGAACAGCCCACTAATGGGGATCGATCCCAGACCGACTGCACATGGAGCAAGTGCTTTACCACTGGGCTATGTCCGGCCCCCTAGGAGAAGTGAGTAATGATAATTTAATTGATCCAAATATCATCGGAATGCCACTCACCTGGTATAATCGCACTATATGCGGATGTCGTAATAATTTCATTATTTCTATTTCACGGAATATTTTCTTTAAGTTATCATCAGCTAGTTGTGTCTTGTCTATAATCTTAATGGCGACCTGCAAAATAAAAAAATAAAAAAATAAATATTTAAAAAAATGAACAATTAAAAAAACTTTTGTTTTGTTTAATGACGCCACTACAGCACATTGATTTATTAATCATCGGATATTGGATGTCAAACATTTGGTAATTCTGACATATAGTCTTAGAGAAAATTGTTTTCCATTAATAGCAAGGGATCTTTTACATGCACCATCCCACAGACAGGACAGCACATACCACAGCCTGTGATATACCAGTCATGGTGCACTGAATGGAATGAGAAATGGCCAATTGGGCCAACTGACACCAGTACTATGTATGACTGGTATATCAAAGGCCATGGTGTGTGCTATCCTGCACTGGCTGTGAGGAGAAATAACCCAGTGGGCCCACTGGTAGTGATCAATCTCCAAACCGACCGCACATCAAGCGAGCGCTATACCACTAGGCTACGTCCCACCCCTAAAATGAACCGTAAAGACCCAATCCCATCGTACACAAACATGGGACCCTGGTGAATAATCCTGTATAAATCCCTGAATCTACAGTGAAACCCCACAAAACCGGATAGCCATGGGATTAAGGAAAAAGTCCTGTTTTGAGGAATATCCAGTTTACAGAGGTTTCAGTATTGAGGTAAACCGTTTGTTGGTTGGTTGGTGTTCTCTAATGATATAGTAACTAATAAAACTGCCAATAAAACAGATACACTTTCGAACTTTCGAATTATTTTAAGTTATCATCAAGTGATAATTCAACATGGCGACATGTCCAAAGTAGATACTAAAATAAAACACTCTTGGTTAGTCTTTATTTTGTTGAATAAACTTTGCAAAGATAAAAAAACCCCAAAACAACAACAAAAAAGGGTTCAAACAATTGGAAAAATTAATTAAATTCCTAGTTGCTTTGCCGTTCATTGCGGTAAACGTGAGACGTACAAGTAGGCTATGAAAAGGAGCTCAATCAAATTCGTAAGTTAATCTAACTTTGTAACAATCGAGCTGAGAATAAAGGGAGTACATGTGTTTCCTCCTGTTATTTAAACATCAAAGCTGTTAATTAATCCCTTAATTGGTACTTGTCAACTGCACAACAGCGATACTGCAGCAAGCGCACAAGTAATTAGCTCTGCGTACGCAATCACGTTATCGACTGAGTGGGTATTCAAAGTATAAGTAATGCAGTAATGATTGACGTCGGTGTGACCGTCTGGTTTTCTGAGATAAAATTTGCATTACAGGACACAATAGTATCAGATAATTTCGTCCGGTGCAGTTTAGAGGGGTAAATTTTAGTGTTAAAATCACGGGACTGTGAATAATGTCCGGTTTTGAGGGAATTCTGGTTTACTGAGGGTCCGGTTTTGAGGGAATTCCGGTTTACTGAGGGTCCGGTTTTGAGGGGTTTCACTGAACTTGTTGCAAGTTGTTTCTAAAATGTATCTAGAGATAAAAATGTGAATAGGATATCATGGATACTACATGAGTGGCCATTAGCTACTACGTGTATTTATCTTACAAGTTGTGTAGAAACATACCTAACAAATGAAAGCAAGTTGACAGTTTTTTTAAGCGAGTTTTAATATACGGAAGGAAGGAAATGTTTTATTTAACGACGCACTCAACACATTTTATTTACAGTTATATGACATCTGACATACGGTTAAAGACCACACAGTTATTGAGAGAGGAAACCCGCTGTCACCACTACTCCTTTCGATTAGCAGCAAAGGATCTTTTATATGTACCATCCCACAAAAAGGATAGTACATACCACAGCCTTTATTACACCAGTTGTGGAGCACTGGCTGGAATGAAAAATAGCTCAATGGGTCCACCAACGGGGATCGATACCAGACCGACCGTGCATCAAGCGAATGCTTTGCCACTGAGCTACGTCCTGCCCCTTCTAAGATACATCTAACAGACATATGAATGTAGGGTGTATACCACCAAATCAAATCCCATATCCGACAATAGTAACATATGTATGTGGTTAAAACTCCTACCTGCTGTGCATCAATTGACGTATACACCACGGATATAAACACTACCACCTCTAACCCTTAAAGTGAATCAGACAAAATTTGGGTTCAATCTGCTCATTTCTGAGATAACGGGTAGAGTCTATAACTACCCTGGTTCCGCACAAAATTGGAATACTTTTTTTAACAGGTATCCCATACATGTTTCAAGCACAAGGCTACTTGACACAGTGGTATTAAGATGAAATAAAATTGCATACATTTTTTGCCCAGATGAAACTAAACATTTCTTACAACCAACACACTCACATTCATCACCAATGACAGGACTTATGGTATTAAATGAATTAACTGCTCTATCAACAGTTTGGTGCACCTCCAACTTTGACCCAGGCAAGTATTCTATTTCTTACATATCCTCAAAACATCAGGTTTAAAACAAATTTAAATGCCCATTTAACTAAACCTCATGTACAGGCCTTGCACTTGTAGCTAACTTACATGTATGCATCACAGAGCAATTACCGTATATCTGTCGCCTATAAGAGACTTATAAGAGGGTAAAAAAATTTCACCCAAAAATATTACCGTTTTGGGGATTATTTTACAAGTTTTATTGTTGAAGTATGCCTTGTATTTATACTCAAATATGTTAATTTGACACATTTATTTTTTTGTAACCTTTTTGTTTTGGCATTAGAACGGTTTTGGTTATGCAAAAAGGCGTGCGATTTCACTCACTTCAGGGGGACTCTGTCCCGGATCAGATCGCTGACTATCCAGAGGCCGGACCTGGGATGGACATGTCCGAAACCTTAGTGGTGTAGGAGGGCGGGACATAGCTCAGTGGTTAAGCGCTCGCTTGATGTGTGGTCTGTCTAGGATCGATCCCCGTCAGTGGGCCTATTGGGCTATTTCTCGCTCTAGCCAGTGCACCACGACTGGTATATCAAAAGCCATGGTATATGCTATCCTGTCTGTAGGATGGTGCATATAAAAGAACCCTTGCTACTAGTGGAAAAATGTAGTGGGTTTCCTCTCTATGACTGTGTCAAATTGACCAAATCTTTGACATCCAATAACCGATGATTAAATCAATGTGCTCTAGTGGTGTCGATAAACAAAACAAACTTCTGGTGGTATAGGGGCATGTTAAAAGGGTACTCTCTCTCTCTCTCTCTCTCTCTCTCTCTCTCTCTCTCTCTCTCTCTCTCTCTCTCTCTCTCTCTCTCTCTCTCAAGGGAACTTAGACATCACA
This sequence comes from Gigantopelta aegis, assembly GCF_016097555.1. Classification (NCBI taxonomy): domain Eukaryota; kingdom Metazoa; phylum Mollusca; class Gastropoda; order Neomphalida; family Peltospiridae; genus Gigantopelta; species Gigantopelta aegis. The sequence continues at coordinate 10,575,134 of NC_054710.1, forward strand.
GAGCAATCAATTCTGATTGTGTATTTTTACATGTGGTATGACTGTGGCAGGTCAGGTCAGGTCAGGTCAGGTCATAGGGTTTAACAGGCACATTCAGACAAAGCGGGTGCCAGCTTATGCCAGCTCTTCCGTTTGACATAGGGGGGGGGGGGGGGGGGGGTCCAAGCACAAGCAGGTGAGGGTTGGTTTTGGTGCTATCGAACCGATTCCTGTAGGATTAAAGTAAAATAGAAAAATTTCTTGACGGTAATGTGACACTCATATTGAAAATGGGGGAGTGGGGTGGGTAAGGTGAATGGCAACCGGGTAATAACCTATGTAACCAAGGAGATGTAACCTAGGAGCAGCCAATCACATGTCTTTCATTCATTTTTGGGCAGGATTTAGCCCTGTGGGTTGAGTGCTCGCTTGAGGTGCTTGCATCGTAGGATGTTGTGGATCCATTCAGCTGATTGGTTTTTTTGTCTGGTTCCAATAAATGCACCACAACTGGTCAAAGGCTGTGGTATGTGCTTTCTTGCAAAATGTAGCGTGTTTCCTCTGATGACTATGAGTCAGAATTACCAAATATTTGACATCCAATAGCCGATGATTAATTAATCAATATGCTCTAGTGGTGTTGTTAAACAAAACAAACTTTAACTTTCATTGAATGTAACCTAATTAACTTTTAGTCATCATGCAAATATTAAACAAAATTTACAACATAATCTTTTCTTTTTTTTTTTGGCAAATTTATTGATACATGTACATGTATAAAAGTAACAAACTGCACAAACTGTTACTTCAAATTTAATTTAGTTCTATACAGTGCATGCACATAATTATCCTTTCTATACATGACAATACACTCTAGCACTCCTGCCTTTAATCATGATCATAGAGCTTGGTGCATGTACAGACAACCGACCTCGGTGGTGTCGTAGTTAGGCCATCGGTGTACAGGCTGGTAGGTACTGGGTTCGGATCCCAGTCGAGGCATGGGATTTTTAATCCAGATACCGACTCCAAACCCTGAGTGAGTGCTCCGCAAGGCTCAATGGGTAGGTGTAAACCACTTACACAGACCAGTGATCCATAACTGGTTCAACAAAGGCCATGGTTTGTGCTATCCTGCCTGTGGGAAGCCCAAATAAAAGATCCCTTGCTGCTAATCGGAAGAATAGCCCATGTAGTGGCGACAGCGGGTTTCCTCTCAAAATCTGTGTGGTCATTAACCATATGTCTGACGCCATATAACCGTAAATAAAAAAATGTGTTGAGTGCATCGTTAAATAAAACATTTCTTTCTTTCTTTTTATGTACAGACATTTCCTTTTGGTTTCACGCTAATGCTTATGCATAGCTTCTGTACTCTGACTTCAGTGAACTTGGTTTGACTTTTAGGATTCTGAGCCTCTCCAGCCCAGTTTTGATTTTGGAGTTTGCTTCTCCTAGACAGTTGTCTGTCCGGTCCATATTAGTCTAGTCTCTACCCTTTGACCAGTCCAGCTTGGGTGACCCTACCAGGAGCTGATGCTCCAGCTGGCATAGCTCTCCGAGTCACTGAGACATGCAAGCTACCTCACCACGTCAAGGAATGGACCATGAGATAGCCTGCTTTTAATAATAACTGAAAAACTTAAATATTGTATCCAACAAAAAAAAAAAACATCTAACAAAAAATATTGCTTAAATTTCGTTTGCTTTATTGGAATGAAATGGTCTTACGCAATCCGTAACTACTAAAGGATTAACAGTGCAGTTTATGCGTCACAGTCGAGTTTCAATTTCGATCAATGCACAGGGAAATATATTATTATTAGTCACAAATGCAATACTCTGGTTTAAGGTAATATGAAGCAAAGTGTTGATTGATTCCTGTTTCTCCAATTCAAGGCTATGCAAGACAGATACATTATATGATGTCAGTAAAAAAAGAAAAAAGTTAGTTTTATTTAACGACGCCACTAGAGCACATTGATTTTTTTATCTTATCATCGGCTATTGGACGTCAAACATATGGTCATTCTGACACAGTTTTTTTTAGAGGAAACCTGCTGTTGCCACATAGGCTACTCTTTTACAACAGGCAGCAAGGGATCTTTTATTTGCGCTTCCCACAGGCAGGATAGCACAAACCATGGCCTTTGTTGAACCAGTTATGGATCACTGGTCGGTGCAAGTGGTTTACACCTACCCATTAAGCCTTGCGGAGCACTCACTCAGGGTTTGGAGTCCGAACACAGTACCTACCAGCCTGCATGTAGACCGATGGCCTAACCACAACGCCACCGAGGCCAGTCTATGTAAGACAGATGCATTGTATTATGTCAGCAGATACGGAACAAATCTCCCAATGTCTCGGAGACCCAACTACAATGTGCAAGTGTCAATAATTTATATTAGAAAGGAATATATTGTTTTGTTTAACGAAACCACTAGAGCACATTGATTAATTAATCATCGGCTACTGAATGTCAAACTTTTGATAATTTTTATGTATAGTCTTAGAATTCAAAGTTTGTTTTGTCTAACAACACCACTAGAGCACACTGATTAATTCATCATTGGTTATTGGATGTCAAACTTTTGGTAATTCTGATGTAGTCTTACAATTCAAAGTTTGTTTTGTTTAACGACACCACTAGAGCACATTGATTAATTGATCATCGGCTACTGAATATCAAACATTTGATAATTCTGACATATACATGTAGTCTTAGAACTGTAAGTAATGTGTGCTGAATGTGTCATTAAATAATTCATTCCTTTGTTCTTTCTATATCAATAATGTAAAACATTTGGTCTGTGCCACCTACAAGAGACTGTGCCCCCCCCCCAGATATCCTTCCTACAGCCATGAAAATCTGGTATGTGCCCCCTACAAGAGACTGTGCCCCCCCCCCCCCATTACAGATATCCTTCCTACATCCATGAAAATCTGGTATGTGCCCCCACCCTCCACTACAGATATCCTTCCTACAGCCATGAAAATCTGGTATGTGCCCCCTACAAGAGACTGTGCCCCCCCCCCCATTACAGATATTCTTCCTACATCCATGAAAATCTGGTCTGTGCCCCCACCCTCCACTACAGATATCCTTCCTACAGCCATGAAAATCTGGTATGTGCCCCCTACAAGAGACTGTGCCCCCCCCCCCCATTACAGATATTCTTCCTACATCCATGAAAATCTGGTCTGTGCCCCCTCCCCTCCACTAGATATTCTTCCTACATCCATGAAAATCTGGTCTGTGCCCCCTCCCCTCCACTAGATATCCTTCCTACAGCCATGAAAATCTGGTATGTGCCCCCCACAAAAGATATTGTTTCTACTGCCCTGAAAATCTGGCCTGTTCCCCCACTAGACTATGCCCCCCACTACATATATTGTCTACTGCTATGAAAATCTGGCCTGTGCCCCCCCCCACTAGTCTGTGCCCCCCCCAACTACAGATATTGTTCCTATGGCCCTGAAAATCTGATCTGTGGCCCCCTCCCACTACAGATATTGTTCCTACAGCCCTGAATAACCTACATGTATGTTAGTAACCTGTTATTCTTTATTTACTTGGTACAATAATTTTATTATTACACACACTGCTGTTGTAGGAGAACGTCTTACATAAAACATCTAGTCACTGTAAACAGATGACATGTTGCAACAACACAGATGATGAATATTCATGAGTTATGGGTGAGATACAGTAACACTGTGTCATAGCCTCAAGGCCAATACTTGTAGAACATACAGTGTCTGTTTTGTTTAACAACACCACTAGAGCACACTGGCTTATTAACAATCGGCTATTGGATGTCAAGCATTTGGTAATTTGGACATAGTCTTATAGAGAGGAAACCTGCTACATTTGTCCATTAGTAGCAAGGGATGTTTTATTAAGTTAAAACGTTTGTTTTGTTTAACAACACCACTAGAGCACACAGATTTATTATTCATTGACTATTGGATGTCAATTATTTGGTAATTTGGACATTGTTTTATAGAAAGGAAACCTGCTACATTTTTCCATTAGTAGCAAGGGATGTTTTATTAAGTTAAAACGTTTGTTTTGTTTAACAACACCACTAGAGCACACAGATTTATTATTCATTGACTATTGGATGTCAATTATTTGGTAATTTGGACATTGTTTTATAGAAAGGAAACCTGCTACATTTTTCCATTAGTAGCAAGGGATGTTTTATTAAGTTAAAACGTTTATTTTATTTAACAACACTACTAGAGCACACCAATGGATGTCAAACACTTGGTAATTCTGATATATAGTCTTAGAGAGTGACCCGCTACATTTTTCCATTAGTAGCAAGGGGTCTTTTATGCAGTTAAAAAGTTTGTTTTTGTTTAACGACACCACTAGAGCTCATTGATTTATTAATCATCGGCTACTGGATGTCAAACATATGGTCATTTTTTCATACCAGCCTCAAGTCCCTTGGTAGGGGCGACACTTAGCCCAATGGTAAAGCACTCGTTTGATGCACAGTTGGTCTGGGATCAATCCCCGTCGGTGGGCCCCATTGGGCTATTTCTCATCACTGCCAGTGCACCACAACTGGTATAACAAAGGCTGTGGTATGTACTATCCTGTCTGTGGGATGGTGCATATAAAAGATCCCTTGCTACTAATGGAAAAATGTAGCGGGTTTCCTCTCCATGACTGTCAAAAATGACCATATGTTTGACATCCAATAGCCGATGATTAATAAATCAATGTGCTCTAGTGGTGTCATTAAACAAAAAAACAACAACAAAAACAAAACAAGTCCCTTGGTTTACAAACTTAACTACTGAAGCCAGCAACAGGGTGCGAACTCAGAACATCCTAGCCAATGGCTTAAACACTCTATCCAAGCCGGTGGGTACCGAATGTATACCACACCTAACCATATATTAATAGCTGATCTGATCCAATAACCAGTGTTCTGTATGGCAGAGCGATATTTTTGCGATTCCGATGATGAAATTATAGTACTGAGGCCGATACTGGGGTGTGAACCCGGTACCTACCAGCCCCAGTGGTTTACACACTATATTGCTGAGGCCAGTACTGGGGTGTCAACCCGATATCTACCAGCCCCAAGTCCCAGTGGTTTACACACTATATTGCTGAGGCCAGTACTGGGGTGAGAACCCAGTACCTACCAGCCCCAAGTCCCAGTGGTTTACACACTATATTGCTGAGGCCAGTACTGGGGTGTGAACCCGGTACCTACCAGCCCCAGTGGTTTACACACTATATTGCTGAGGCCAGTACTGGGGTGTGAACCCGGTACCTACCAGCCCCAGTGGTTTACACACTATATTGCTGAGGCCAGTACTGGGGTGTGAACCCGATACCTACCAGCCCCAAGTCCAGTGGTTTACACACCTAACCAACCATAAATGACTAGCTAATCTGACCCAGTAACCAGTGTTCCGTGTGACATACAGAGCGACGTTTTTACGACTCTCCGGTGACGAGATTATAGCGGATCTCCAGCCAGTGAATGACTCAGGCGAGATCTGTAGTTCCCTGGTTCGCTGGAGGATCTCCTAGCCGTGGATTGTAAACACAACAGTGATCTTTACATTAGCCTAATCAGAGGAAAACATCTCCAGGCTGTGCAGTGTCGTCGCATGGAGAGAGAGAGAGAGAGAGAGAGAGAGAGAGAGAGAGAGAGAGAGAGAGAGAGAGAGAGAGAGAGAGAGAGAGAGAGAGAGAGAGAGCATCTTATCTTATCGTTAACAATTTGATTCTGTGTCAGCTGTACACTGTCATTTAAAGCTGACACAGGATAGCACATACCACGGCTGTTGATATATCAGTCATATCAAACATTTGGTAATTCTGACACATAGTCTTAGAGAGGAAACCTGCTACATTTTCCCATTAACTATTAAGCAATTAAAAACCACGTGTCAGCTGTTTACTGTCGTTTATAGCTGACAGACAGGATAGCACATACCATGGCTGTTGATATATCAGTCTTGTCAAACATTTGCTAATTTTGACACAGTCTTAGAGAGGAAACCTGCTACATTTCCCCATTAACTAGCAAGCACTCAAAAACCATATCATGCCAGCTGTTCTCTGTCCTACATTGGTTTTAAAGCTGAAGTTTGTTTTGTTTAACAACAGACAAGATAGCACATACCATGACTCATCGTGTCAGCTGTCCTCAGATAGGGATCCCAGACTGACTGCGCATCATACACCAGTTCCATTGTGCACCACGACCGGTATATCAAAGCCCATGGTATGTGCTATCTTGTCTATGAGATGATGCATATAAAAGATCCCTTGTTACTAACGGAAAAATGTAGCGGGTTTCCTCGCTAAGACTATAATGTGCTCTTTTCCCACTACCTCTGTCTTTCTTTAACCCCTTCACTGCTGCAGACAAGATTGTTTTGTTTAACGTCACCACTAGAGCACATTGATTAATTAATCATCGGCTATTGGACGTCAAACATTTGGTAATTCTGACTCGTAGTCATCAGAGGAAACTCGCTACATTTTTTCTAATGTTAGGTCAGGTCAGAGAGTTTAATGTGCACATTCAGAGCAAGCTGTTGTAGCGCACAACTGTCCTGGGTGCAGGTATCGGCCTCAACCGGCTCCTCCATCCAGGACAGGAAAGGACAATGCAGCAAGGGATCTTTTATATGCACTTGCCCACAGACAGGAAAGCACATACCACAGCCTTTGTCCAGTTGTGGTTCACTGTGGTTCACAAAAAAACAAAAAACAATCAGCTGAATGAATCCACTGAGGTGGTTTGATCCTGCAATGCAAGCACCTCAGGCGAGAGCTCAGTCGGTTGAGTAAAGTCTCGCTCTGCTGTGGATAAGGCGTGACACAGATGAATGCTGCCTGTGGTGATATGCCTACTAACTCTGCCTTTCTTTTAACCCCTTCACTGCTGTGGACAACAATGCGTGAAACAGATGAAACAGCTGCCTGTGGTGAAGTGCTAATCCACAGGACGAATTCCATCCTGCGTGTAATCCCGGGGATGATCGGTCTGTCTGCACACAACAAAGAAACTACACATTGCGACACGTGACAGGCATTGTGACACTGCAGACAGTTCGACTGCCCTCTCTCTCTCTCTCTCAAGGCTCATCAAATACACCGGTCCAGACAAACATGTTATTTGTTCATCTTGGGAATAGTTCTTTCTATTTATCACAAAGATATGATTACATGTATACAAGTACACTGTACGATGTATGGAGTTTTTGTTTTAATTTTATATCATTCTTGTTGGGGGGTTTTCTTCTTCATTTATTGAGAATGATTTTAAGATAAATAAAAGAAAGAAAAGAAAGTAAATGGAAGAGAGAATGAATGAATGAATGAATGTTTAACAACACACACACACACACACACACACACACACACACACACACACAGAACATTGATCCAATTGAACTGTTAACTGACATTAACTGCAGAATTAACATCATATTCAACTGTTTACTGGTCAATATTGATTGCAGTGTCAACAGTAATAAGAATATTTAATAATATTAGCTTCAGTATCAACACCAAATTCAACTATTTACTGATCAATATTATATGTAGCTCCAGATCAACACCAAATTCAACTATTTACTGATCAATATTGCATGTAGCTCCAGTATCAACACCAAATTCAACTATTTACTGATCAATATTATATGTAGCTCCAGATCAACACCAAATTCAACTATTTACTGATCAATATTGCATGTAGCTCCAGTATCAACACCAAATTCAACTATTTACTGATCAATATTGCAGGTAGCTCCAGATCAACACCAAATTCAACTATTTGCTGACATTAGTTTCAGTATTAACACCCAATTCAACTATTTGCTGATATCAATTTTATTATCAACACTAAATTCAACTATTTGCTGATATCAGTTTCATTATCAACACTAAATTCAACTATTTGCTGATATCAGTTTCATTATCAACACTAAATTCAACTATTTGCTGATATCAGTTTCAGTATCAACTCCAAATTCAACTATTTGCTGATATCAGTTTCATTATCAACACTAGATTCAACTATTTGCTGATATCAGTTTTATTATCAACACTAGATTCAACTATTTGCTGATATCAGTTTCAGTATCAACACCAGATTCAACTATTTGCTGATATCAGTTTCAGTATCAACACCAGATTCAACTATTTGCTGATATTAGTTTCAGTATCAACACCCGATTCAAGTATTTGCTGATATCAGTTTCATTATCAACACCAAATTCAACTACTTGCTGACATCAGTTTCAATATCAACACTAAATTCAACTACTTGCTGACATCAGTTTCAATATCAACACTAAATTCAACTACTTGCTGATATCAGTTTCATTATCAACACTAAATTCAACTATTTGCTGACATCAGTTTCAATATCAACACCAAATTCATCTATTTGATGATATTAGTTCCAGATAAACACCAAATTCAACTATTTGATGATATTAGTTCCAGATAAACACTAAATTCATCTATTTGATGATATTAGTTCCAGATAAACACCAAATTCAACTATTTGATGATATTAGTTCCAGATAAACACCAAATTCAACTATTTGATGATATTAGTTCCAGATAAACACCAAATTCAACTATTTGCTGATATAGCATGTAACTGCATTAGTATCTGCATGTATTGCATGCAACTGCATACACAAATGACTTAATATTTAATGAGACACCACAATGAATGAACACATCAGGCGATTTTCAAACAAAGATACACCTATATGAATGAAATAACAATCTATAGAGACAAAGAATTCTATTGCTCATACAACAACCACAAAACCGGTTGTCGGAAACAATCGGGCGCTAACTAAATTATGCCTAATGATGATATCTCAATCCTCATGACACTGAAGAAATAATTAATACATAATTAATGAAACAACATTTCACTTCAGAAATATATGTAAACACCCCCACCGTCCCCCGAGTACGGAACGCAGCGATACAAGTACGTTATATTTACTGAAAACAAAAGCGTGGATGAGACCATTGAGACTGGGAGGCCTTTACCTAGCGAAGCATTACCTGGCGATAACACGGGCGACAATCAATGATATGAAAAGATACAACGACCTGTAAACGTGACATGTAAGAAACAATAACAAGCGGATGACGTGAATAGAAAAACAACGTCACGCATCGTCGGCCATGAGGCTCATCAAGCACAGTGAAATGGAAATTATGTAAAAAAAAAATATGTTGCCATTATAGAGCACACTGATGTGTTTATTGGCAGATATTGGATGTCAAACATTTGATTATTGTGACAAGAAGTCTTCAGAGAAAAAACCCACTACATTCTTCCATTAGTACTAGTAGAAAATGTTAAAAAAAGTAAAGTTTGTTTTATTTAACGACGTCACTAGAGCACATTGATTTTTTTATCTTATCATCGGCTATTGGACGTCAAACATATGGTCATTCTGACAGGTTTTTTTAAGGAAACCCACTGTTGCCACAGAGGCTACTCTTTTACAACAGGCAGCAAGGGATCTTTTATTTGCGCTTCCAACAGGCAGGATAGCACAAACCATGGCCTTTGTTGAACCAGTTATGGATCACTGGTTGGTACAAGTGGTTTACACCTACCCATTGAGCCTTGCTCACTCAGGGTTTGGAGTCTGTATCTGGATTAAAAATCCCATGCCTAGACTGGGATCCAAATTCAGTACCTACCAGTCTGTAGACCGATGGCCTAACTATGACACTATCAAGGCCGGTCATTTGGAAATTGTGACAAGAAGTCTTCAGAGAGATAAAAAACCCACTACATTTTTTCCATTGGTAGAAAATGGGTATTTTATTATTAAATGCATTTTTTAATACACATGATAACACATACCATGGCCTTTGATACTTATATATCAGCCATGGGGTATTGATTGAGACAAAAAGATCAAGTTTGTTTTAATAAAGTTTGTTTTGTTTAACAACACCACTAGAGCACATTGATTATAAATCATCAGCTATTGGAAGGAAGGAAATGTTTTATTTAACAATGCACTCAACACATTTTATTTACGGTTATACGGCATCAGACATACATGTATGCTTAAGGATCACACAGATAATGAGAGAGGAAACCTGCTGTTGCCACTTCATGGGTTACTTTTTTCGATTAGCAGCAAGGGATCTTTTATATGCACCATCCCACAGACAGCATAACACATACTACAGCCTTTGATATACCAGTCATGGTACACTGGCTGGAGCGAGAAATAGCTCAATGGGCCCACCGACGGGGATCGATCCTAAACCCGACTGTGCACCAAGCGAGCGCTTTACTACTGGGCTACGTCCCGCCAAGTGCAAGCCGGTCCTACTAATCCTACCGAGTACCTACGACATTTTGTATGTTCAAAACGGATGGGTTAACCACAGCATCACTGAGGTCAGTTATCTTGTCATATATAAAAAAAATAAACCAAGATAAATGAATAGCCGCAGGCAGGGTCACTAACAACACCACGGGTCATTGGGTACAAGGCAAGGGTCACTTAGTACACCGCCAGTCATAATGGTTTTGTGGCTGGTACTGTGTGAGCGGAAAATACAATACGTAAAAAAATAAACTTGACTTGAACAATGTAGCTACCTCTAGGTGAACTTGGCCGTGGGCTATTGTATAGATACATCAAACACACAAAAAACAGAGAGAAAAGAGAAGAAAAAAAGCCAAAAATTATTATTTGTGAACACACATGTATAAGGAGTCAACTTGTATTTTGTAACGTTTTTTTTTTTTACAACAGAGAGAGAAAAGAAAAAAAGAAAAAACGTCCCCCCCCCCCCCCCCCCCAAAAAAGAAGAAAAAAAAAAGTTTGAACAAACATGTACACGTACATTTATGCAATAAAATAATGTATTAGAAGTTTATTTGATTTTAGTAAAGTATTTTTTTCATAACAGAACTGGTACATTTTAACTAACCATTCTGTGAATCCAAACATCTATCTATGTACCTTCCCAAAAGAGACCGGCCTCGGTGGCGTCGT
>NC_054710.1:10591159-10628659 GCF_016097555.1 Gigantopelta aegis
ATGCCATATAACCGTAAAATAAAATGTGTGTGTGTGTGTGTGTATATATATATATATATATATATATGTATGTGTGTATATATATGTATGTGTGTATATATATGTATGTGTGTATATATATGTGTGTGTGTGTGTGTATATATATATATATATGTGCGTGTGTATATATATATATATATATATATATGTATGGTCCTTAACCATGTGTCTGATGCCATATAACCGTAAAATAAAATGTTTTGAGTGCGTCATTAAATAAAACATTTCTTTCTTTCTTGCTTTACATGTACAAAAAAACAAAAATGGCCAACATTCACAGACTTGTTTAAGACAATAATGGTCAGCCCCCACCTCCCAAGTAAATGAATCTGGAACAGCCATTAGTCCTGTTTATGGCAAACCCACCAGGTATTAAATAATAATATCCAAACCTTATTGTAAATGATTTTGGATTAGACTGTAGTAAATGTTTTTGGCCAATGATCCCACCCCCTGGAAAACCCCCCAAAATAACATTATATATAGTGTGCCTTTATTCTAGGGTAGACAAGGATTTATTTCATTACAACCATTACCCCCTGATTACCCCTACCCAATATTAGCCATGTATTACTACGCCACTTTTAGCAGACGTCAGAATTAGCAGACGTGGAGATAAGCAAACAGACATCAACATTAGCAATAGCAGATGGCAGCAATAACAGACTTGGAGACAAGCAAGCAGATGTCAGCATTAACAGACATCAGCATTAACAACATCAGCATTAGCAGACGTGGAGACAAGCAAGCAGACGTCAGCATTAGCAGACATAAGCATTAGCAGATGTGGAGATGAACAAGCAGACATCAGCATAACAGATGCCAGCATTAACAGACGTCAGCATTAGCAGACGTGGAGATGAGCAGACGTCAGCATTAGCAGACGTCAGCATTAACAGACATGGAGATGAGCTAGCAGACGTCAGCATTAGCAGACGTCAACATTAGCAGATGTAGAGATCAGCAAGCAGACGTCAGCATTAGCAGACGTGGAAACGAGCTAGCAGATATCAGCATTAGCAGATGTGGAGACAAGCTAGCAGATGTCAGCATTAGCAGACATGGAGATGAACAAGCAGACTAAACCAAGCAGACTAAACCAGAGACAATGACAGAATTGTTCTTAGTGTTTATACAAATATGAACACATCAGATAAGACAGGAGATAGCCAGGCCTATTTTAGATCTGCGATAGACTATTTAAGACTGACCGATTAGTCGCCTGATTACAATACACAGATAGGCGGCGGTAATCTGTCAAACGGTCAACAACAATGTCCGGTCAGTTGTTAACAGTACATGTGTACACACAAACACTGGCAGCAAAACACAGCAGACAATCACGTGGACGGACAGAGCAGACCATCGAATAACACATCAACACTGCAGATTATCAAGATAATACATGTACATTAATACAGCAGCCTATCAACATAAAACGTCAATAGAACAGATTAATTATCAATGTAACATAATTATATCAACCACAAAATATAAATAAAACACATCAACACAGCAGGCTATCAACATAACACATCAACAGAACTGACTATCAACGTAACACATCAACAGAACTGACTATCAATGTAACATATCAACAGAACTGACTATCAACGTAACACATCAACACAGCAGACTATCAACGTAACATATCAACAGAACTGACTATCAACAGAACTGACTATCAACGTAACATATCAACCGCAGAATATAAATACATGTAAAACACATTGACACAGCAGGCTATCAACGTAACACATCAACACTGAAGGCTATCAACGTAAGACATTAATAGAACTGACTATCAACGTAACACATCAACAGAACTGACTATCAACGTAACACATCAACAGAACTGACTATCAACTTAACACATCAACAGAACCGGTCGTGGTGCACTGGCTGGAACGAGAAATAGCCGAGAAGGCTACAGATGGGGACTGATCCTAAACCACATTTACCACTAGGTAACTAGTCCCACCCTGACAGGTATACCAAAAGCTGTGGTATGTGCTATCCTGTCTGTGTGCGAAAATGCATATATAAGAGATCTCTTGCTACTAATGGAAAAATGTAACAGGTTTCCTCTAAGGAGACTTACAAATACAAGTAAAAAAATATTTTTGACATCCAACAGCCAATGATTAATTAATCAATGTGCTCTAGTGGTGTCGTTAATCTGTCCCAGGTTAGCTTACTAGCGAGGCCAAACACCAGACCTAGGAAGGATGTGCCTGAAATCTTTTGGGCACGTTAATAGAGTTCCGGGCAAGACTTCCGAACGTTCCAGTATTCGGTTCATTAAGGCTTAGGTTTAGGGTTAAGGTTAGTGATAGTATTAGCATGCATGCTGGAACGTTCGGAAGTCTTTCTGAGTTCCGAGACCGGTGCTGTTAAACTAAACAAACTTAACTTCAAATTTGAGACTGCAATGGTTCACCGCGCATACATGTAACTGACTGCTGTTTTGTGTGGACTTAATGTTGTGTAACCCACACAGGGCGAACAGAACAATGGATCTCCAGAAATATGATCTCCTACAGTATCATTAATGACAGATCAAGCACAATAAGGGACATACAGGTACATGTACCTGGCGTGTACAACTGAACATGGGGACCATGCAGTGTTTACTTGGAGTTGCAACTTGTTGGCACTTGGTAACACTAATTGAGCATAGCCGAACAATGATTAACTTCAATGATAAGGTATCGGTGCTGTCGTGGTTAAGCCATAAGGTTGGTAGGTACTGGGTTCGCTGCTCGGTTCCGGCTCCCACCCAGAGGGAATGAATGAATGAATGAATGAATGAATATTTAACCCCAGCACAAAAAATACATCGACTATTGGGTGTCAAACCATGGTAAAGGCAAAACATGAAGTGATGATCAACATCAATATCAAAATTCAAAAGTCAAATACAGTAAAACACACAGTGTAAAGAACTGTGCAAAACAGAGGAAAGGAAGGAAATGTTTTATTTAATGACGCACTCAACACATTTTATTTATGGTTATATGGCGTCAGACATACATGTATAGTTAACAACCACACAGATACAGAGAGAGGAAACCCACTGTCGCCACTTCATGGACTACTCTTTTTAATTAGCAGCAAGGGATTCTTTATATGCACCATCCCACAGAGAAGATAGTACATACCACGGCCTTTGTTACACCAGCTGTGGGATAGATCCTAAACCGACCATGCATCAAGCGAGCGCTTTACCACTGGGCTACATCCTGCCCCCCCCCCCCACTCCCACCCAGAGCTAGTTTTAACGACTCAGTGGATACCTGTAGGTGTAAGACCACTACACCCTCTTCTCTCTCGCTAACCACTAACAACTAACCCAGAGTGTTTTAATAACTCAATGGGTAGGTGTAAGACCACTACACCCTCTTCTCTCTCACTAACCACTAACAATTAACCCAGAGTGTTTTAATAACTCAATGGGTAGGTGTAAGACCACTACACCCTCTTCTCTCTCACTAACCACTAACAATTAACCCAGAGTGTTTTAATAACTCAATGGGTAGGTGTAAGACCACTACACCCTCTTCTCTCTCGCTAACCACTAACAATTAACCCAGAGTGTTTTAATAACTCAATGGGTAGGTGTAAGACCACTACACCCTCTTCTCTCTCGCTAACCACTAACAATTAACCCAGAGTGTTTTAATAACTCAATGGATAGGTGTAAGACCACTACACCCTCTTCTCTCTCGCTAACCACTAACAATTAACTCAGTGTTTTAATAACTCAATGGGTAGGTGTAAGACCACTACACCCTCTTCTCTCTCGCTAACCACTAACAATTAACCCAGAGTGTTTTAATAACTCAATGGGTAGGTGTAAGACCACTACACCCTCTTCTCTCTCACTAAGAACTAACAACTAATCCAGAGTGTTTTAATAACTCAATGGGTAGGTGTAAGACCACTACACCCTCTTCTCTCTCACTAACCACTAACAATTAACCCAGAGTGTTTTAATAACTCAATGGGTAGGTGTAAGACCACTACACCCTCTTCTCTCTCACTAACCACTAACAATTAACCCAGAGTGTTTTAATAACTCAAAGGGTAGGTGTAAGACCACTACACCCTCTTCTCTCTCACTAACCACTAACAATTAACCCAGAGTGTTTTAATAACTCAATGGGTAGGTGTAAGACCACTACACCCTCTTCTCTCTCACTAACCACTAACAATTAACCCAGAGTGTTTTAATAACTCAATGGGTAGGTGTAAGACCACTACACCCTCTTCTCTCTCACTAACCACTAACAACTAATCCAGAGTGTTTTAATAACTCAATGGGTAGGTGTAAGACCACTACACCCTCTTCTCTCTCACTAACAACTAACAACTAATCCAGAGTGTTTTAATAACTCAATGGGTAGGTGTAAGACCACTACACCCTCTTCTCTCTCGCTAACCACTAACAATTAACCCAGAGTGTTTTAAATAACTCAATTGGTAGGTGTAAGACCACTACACCCTCTTCTCTCTCACTAACCACAAACAATTAACCCAGAGTGTTTTAATAACTCAATGGGTAGGTGTAAGACCACTACACCCTCTTCTCTCTCACTAACAACTAACAACTAATCCAGAGTGTTTTAATAACTCAATGGGTAGGTGTAAGACCACTACACCCTCTTCTCTCTCACTAACAACTAACAACTAATCCAGAGTGTTTTAATAACTCAATGGGTAGGTGTAAGACCACTACACCCTCTTCTCTCTCACTAACAACTAACAACTAATCCAGAGTGTTTTAATAACTCAATGGGTAGGTGTAAGACCACTATACCATCTTCTCTCTCACTAACCACAAACAACTACCGTATATCTTCGCCTATAAGTCGAATTTTTTTCACCCAAAAATTATTTTATAACTTGGGGGGTCGACTTATAAGAGGGTAAAAAAATTTCACCAAAACATATTACTGTTTTGGGGATTATTTTACAAGTTTTATTGTTGAAGTATGCCATGTATTTATACTCAAATATGTTAATTTGACACATTTATTTTTTATAACCTATTTTTTTTGGCATTAGAACGGTTTTGGTTATGCGAAAAGGCATACGATCTCACTCACATGCCAAGACAACAGTCCACTTAGTTAAATTAACAGTCATAACTAATAGTAAAAATGTAAACAATACTGACTACCTGTTGCCTGAGTTTATTTTGAAATCTGGTCACTGGCATTAATGGTTGTTCAAACAATGTTTTGGCGGTGATTAACTTCATGAATATTACTAAGCTTTCCCTTAAAACAGACTGATCTCTGCAGTTCACTTATCTAGAGCAATAGGGACACACATCATTTGGTACAAAAACCAGTGTACTTTCCAGAGTTATCCTCCTTACATGTATTAATATGGCGGCAAAACGTGATACTTTCAGTTTTATCGTAGTGATCTGTTGTCAGTGTTTATAAATAAAGTTGTTGTCTGTGCACAAAACCATCTGTACAGTACTATACAGTAACAGTCAAACAGCTTTCACTCTCTACTCTCTACTAAGGGAATATTTCGTTTTGATGCTATGTAATAATGATAGTTTGATTGGAATAGTCTGATCATATTGCGATGTACAAAACGTGAAAACCGAAGTTTGTAAAATAATTTTCTTTTGTTCAAATATTATTGTTCTCATGTGCTGAAAATAAGAAATATTTCAATATTTATAAGTAGTTTTTCATGGGTCGACTTATAAACGGGTCAATAAAAAAATTAGGGACTCGACTTATAGCCGAGATCGACTTACAGGCGAAGATATACGGTAACTCAGAGCGAGTTCATTTTTCCAGATGCAGCAAGGGATCTTTATATGCACTTTGTAAGGGCAATTCATGATTTGATAAGAAAGCGGCGATAGTTACATTTATAACTTTATTCCCTGATTTGATCAGGAGCAAGGCAGGAGGTACAACAGTTATTTTATACCGGGTAAGTCTGCTATGAATGTTCTCTGAACATACGTGAAATAAAATTATATTTTCTGGATGATGAATACAAAACATATTGCCTCCTGCTCATGTATGAACACAGTCTCCCACCCATACATTTTTACACAAATATTGTCTCCCACCCATACATTTTTACACAAATATTGTCTCCCACCCATACATTTTTACACAAATATTGTCTGCCACCCATACATTTTTACACAAATATTGTCTCCCACCCATACATTTTTACACAAATATTGTCTCCCACCCATACATTTTTACAAAAATATTGTCTCCCACCCATACATGTATGCAAAAATATTGTCTCCCACCCATACATGTATGCAGAAATATTTTCTACCACCCATGTTCACAAATATTGCCTCCCACCCATGTTCACAAATATTACCTCCCACCCATGTTCACAAATATTGCCTCTCACCCATCTTCACAAATATTGCCTCACACCCATCTTCACAAATTTTTACAGTTTACAGAGGGTCCAGTTTTGAAGGAATTCCAGTTTACAGAGGATCCAGTTTTGAGGGAATTCCAGTTACAGAGGATCCAGTTTTGAGGGAATTCCAGTTACAGAGGGTCCGGTTTTGAGGGAATTCCAGTTACAGAGGGTCCAGTTTTGGGGAATTCCAGTTACAGAGGGTCGAGTTTTGAAGAAATTCCACTGTAACAGAGGGTCGAGTTTTGAAGAAATTCCACTGTAACAGAGGTTCCGGCTTTGAAGAAATTCCACTGTACAGAGGGTCTGGTTTTGAAAAAATTCCACTGTACAGAGGGTCTGGTTTTTAGAGGTTTCACTGTAATCGGTGTGTTCTCTAATCCGTGTGAACATCAGGCGACAACTGGCTGTATTGTGTTTCCTAATCTGTTTGAACACTGTGCATTCTGTTTTAGACA
This sequence comes from Gigantopelta aegis, assembly GCF_016097555.1. NCBI lineage: Eukaryota > Metazoa > Mollusca > Gastropoda > Neomphalida > Peltospiridae > Gigantopelta > Gigantopelta aegis. Next base: position 10,598,080 of record NC_054710.1, read on the forward strand.
AGTCGCTGTCTCAGATATCATACTCTTTATAAAAAAGTAGGGTAACTCTAACAAGAATTTACAATTGCCAAAATTGTAAGGTATATTACCTGTGGGAAATGGTTAAAGTTAAAGACGGTGGCGTCGTGGCAGGCCATCGGTCTACAGGCTGGTAGGTACTGGGTTTGGATCCCAGTCGAGGCATGGGATTTTTAATCCAGATACCAACTCCAAACCCTGAGTGAGTGCTCCGCAAGGCTCAATGGGTAGGTGTAAACCACTTGCACCGACCAGTGATCCATAACTGGTTCAACAAAGGCCATGATTTGTGCTATCCTGCCTGTGGGAAGCGCACATAAAAGATCCCTTGCTGCTAATCAGAAAGAGTAGCCCATGTAGTGGCGACAGCGGGTTTCCTCGCAAAATCTGTGTGGTCCTTAACCATATGTCTGATGCCATATAACCGTAAATAAAATGTGTTGAGTGCGTCATTAAATAAAACATTTCTTTCTTTCTTTCTTTAACCACACAACTGATGTCATATACAGTTCTGTAATTAAAATGTGCTGCATACGTAGTTTTAAACAAATCAGTCTTTCTTTCATTCTTTAACAATACGGCCCACTCAAATGTGACAAAGACGCCAACAGGCCACTGCGGCACTATGATATGTCAAAGGTCATGGGTTTACTGACTGCAATGGTTTTGCCATTGGATAATGTTTATTATCCTTTGAAGGGAAAATTTATTATTTTTTTGTGCAAAATTTACTGAATTAAAATTGCCATAGGCAGACTCAATATATCGCAGCTGTGTTGTAGGTACATTTAGGTGAAAACTTTTCCTATGGTGAAAACCTTTCAAAATTGCTGCAGGTAACAAATTTCTTAAGTTCAAGTCCTGATAATCACATTACAAGGATCATATAGTTTGAACTGTATACCAACAAAACTAGAGCACACTGATTTATTAATCATAGGCTATTGGATGTCAAACATTTGGTCACTATGACACCATCAGCGGAAACCTCAGGCACATGTACATGGGGAGGATTTGGGGGTTGACCCCCCCCCACCCCCTGCTTGAATGAATGAATGTATATTTAACAACACCCCAGCACAGAAATAAAGATTGGCTATTAGGTGTCAAACAAAGGTAAATATATCAATAGGATTATTTGCAAACCAGCCCAATATTTTTAATTAGTAACAAGGGATCTTTTATATATGCACCATCCGACAGACAGGATAGCACATACCACAGCCTTTAATATACCAGTTGTGGTGCACTGGCTGGAACTAGACATAGCCCAGTGGACACTGACGGGAATCGATCCTTGACCTGTCATCAAAAGGAAACCCGCTACATTTTCCATTAGTAGCATGGGATCTTTTATATGCACCATCTCACAGACAGGATAGCACATACCACAGCCTTAAATATACCAGTTGTGGTGCACTGGCTGGAACTAGACATAGGCCAGTGGACACTGATGGGAATCGATCCTTGACCTGTCATCAAAAGAAAACCCGCTATATTTTCCATTAGCAGCAAGGGATCTTTTATATGCACCATCCCACAGACAGGATAGCACATACCACAGCCTTAAATAGACCAGTTGTGGTGCACTGGCTGGAACAAGAAATAGCCCAGTGGACACTCTGACGGGAATCGATCCTTGACCTGTCATCAAAAGGAAACCCGCTACATTTTCCATTAGCAGCATGGGATCTTTTATATGCACCATCCCACAGACAGGATAGCATATACCACAGCCTTAAATAGACCAGTTGTGGTGCACTGGCTGGAACAAGAAATAGCCCAATGGACACTCTGACGGGAATTGATCCTTGAACCAACTGTGCATCAGGCAAGCATTTTACCACTGGGCTGGCCAATGGATGTCAAATATTTGGTCACTATGACACCATCAGCAGAAACCTCAGGCATCTGTGCAGGGGGAGGATTTGGGGGTTGAAACCCCCCTTGCTTGAATGAATGAATGAATGAATGAATGAATGAATGAATGAATGAATATTTAACAACACCCCAGCACAGAAACAGAGATTGGCTATTAGGTGTCAAACAAAGGTAAGTACATCAGTAGGATTATTTGCAATACAAATTGTATAATTAGGCCCAAAAAAATGTGTGTTTTTCCAGTTTCTCAAAATACCTTAATTTTATATAGCTACCCTGAAATTTTTTTTAACTGAAAACAAAATTTGGGATCCCTGATTTTTTGCAATCAGCAAACTAGATTCGGAACACCTAGGCCAAGTACGGTTTCTCGGTTTGATTCGATCTAAAAGACAAAACAAAAACATTCCTACGTATATGTACCTACCTACCCTATTTCCCCCCCCCCAAGGATGAAATCTGAAACATATTTTGTGATTTTAGACTGTGGGAAACATACAATATATATATAGAGTTTCTTCTTTTTTTCAATATATTTTCCGGGGGAGCATTATGTCAACCCCCCCTAAACACTTCGCTCACTACAACATAAACCCCCTCCTGCTAAAATGACTGCACATATGCCTGAACCTGTACTGAACAGCTATATATATACACATGTATATGGTTTCAAATGATTCACCGTGACTAAGCAATTTTACACGGATTACAACTAATATTATCAGTACAATAATATATGTAAACATTAAAGCTTGTTTCGTTTAACGACACCACTAGATCACACTGATAGCACATCGGTTATTTGGTAATTTTGACACAGTAATAGAGAAGAAACCTGCTACATTTTTCCATTAGTAGCAAGGGATTTTTTATATGCACCATCCCAGACAGGATAGCACATACCATCACCATTGATAATGATATACCAGTTGTGGTGCACTGGCTGAAACGAGAAATAGCCCAATGGGTCCACTGACAGGGATCAATACTAGAATGACCACTCATCAATGAGCGTTTTACCACGAGGCTACGTCCTGCCCATTGGAATTACAATTAATATCATCAATAGAATAAATTACATGTATACAAAAGTTGAAGTGTTTTGTTTAACGACACCAGTAGAGCACATTGATTGATTAATCATCCGCTATTGAATGTCAAACATTTGGTAATTTTGACATACAGTCTTAGAGAGGAAACCTGCTACATTTTTCCATTAGTAGCAAGGGATCTTTTATATGCACCATCCATGAGACAGGATAGCACATACCACGGCCTTTGATATACCAGTCGTAGTGCACTGGCTAGAGCGAGAAATAGAATGACCATGCATCAAGCGAGCGTTTTACCACGAGGCTACGTCCCGCCCCTTGGAATTACAATTAATATTATCAATAGAATAAATTACATGTATACATGTAAAAGTTAAAGTGTTTTTGTTTAACAACACCACTAGCGCACAATGATTTATTAATCATCAGCTATTCGATGTCAACATTTGGTAATTTTGACGTACAGCCTTAGAGAAGAAATCTTCTAAATTTTGTCCATTAGCATGCAGCAAGGGTTCTTTTCTATACACCATCCCATAGACAGGATAGCACATACCACAGCCTTTGTGGTCTACTGGCTGGAACAAGAAATAACCCAATGGATCCACTGTCAGGGATTGATCTTAAGACTGACCGCGCATCAGGCGAGCACTTTACCACAGGACTATGTAGAATGATGTAAATACTTCGTTTTAAAAACGTTTCTGGCCAACTCATTTTGCCCGAATATCTCCAGCATTTTTATCTGAATGTGAAGATTTGTTCTAGAGGGTAGCTGACCCCCTGACCACACCCACACCCTACTTTATTAATCATCAGCTATTCGATGTCAACATTTGGTAATTTTGACGTACAGCCTTAGAGAAGAAATCTTCTAAATTTTGTCCATTAGCATGCAGCAAGGGTTCTTTTCTATACACCATCCCATAGACAGGATAGCACATACCACAGCCTTTGTGGTCTACTGGCTGGAACAAGAAATAACCCAATGGATCCACTGTCAGGGATTGATCTTAAGACTGACCGCGCATCAGGCGAGCACTTTACCACAGGACTATGTAGAATGATGTAAATACTTCGTTTTAAAAACGTTTCTGGCCAACTCATTTTGCCCGAATATCTCCAGCATTTTTATCTGAATGTGAAGATTTGTTCTAGAGGGTAGCTGACCCCCTGACCACACCCACACCCTACTTTATTAATCATCAGCTATTCGATGTCAACATTTGGTAATTTTGACGTACAGCCTTAGAGAAGAAATCTTCTAAATTTTGTCCATTAGCATGCAGCAAGGGTTCTTTTCTATACACCATCCCATAGACAGGATAGCACATACCACAGCCTTTGTGGTCTACTGGCTGGAACAAGAAATAACCCAATGGATCCACTGTCAGGGATTGATCTTAAGACTGACCGCGCATCAGGCGAGCACTTTACCACAGGACTATGTAGAATGATGTAAATACTTCGTTTTAAAAACGTTTCTGGCCAACTCATTTTGCCCGAATATCTCCAGCATTTTTATCTGAATGTGAAGATTTGTTCTAGAGGGTAGCTGACCCCCTGACCACACCCACACCCTACTTTATTAATCATCAGCTATTCGATGTCAACATTTGGTAATTTTGACGTACAGCCTTAGAGAAGAAATCTTCTAAATTTTGTCCATTAGCATGCAGCAAGGGTTCTTTTCTATACACCATCCCATAGACAGGATAGCACATACCACAGCCTTTGTGGTCTACTGGCTGGAACAAGAAATAACCCAATGGATCCACTGTCAGGGATTGATCTTAAGACTGACCGCGCATCAGGCGAGCACTTTACCACAGGACTATGTAGAATGATGTAAATACTTCGTTTTAAAAACGTTTCTGGCCAACTCATTTTGCCCGAATATCTCCAGCATTTTTATCTGAATGTGAAGATTTGTTCTAGAGGGTAGCTGACCCCCTGACCACACCCACACCCTACTTTATTAATCATCAGCTATTCGATGTCAACATTTGGTAATTTTGACGTACAGCCTTAGAGAAGAAATCTTCTAAATTTTGTCCATTAGCATGCAGCAAGGGTTCTTTTCTATACACCATCCCATAGACAGGATAGCACATACCACAGGTGAGCATTCTATCATCTAAGCTAGAACCTGCCCCCTCCCCCATAATAATCATAACAACTCGGGGAACATTTTGTTTTTAAAATCTTAATTCGCAATATTTCTAGTCAATTGAAAATTTACCACCAACTATTGTTTATAATGTTTTAAATTAGGAGTGGGACATAGCCCAGTGGTAAAGTGCTCGTTGATGCATTCTCAATGTGAGATCAATCCACGTCAGTGGGCCCATTGGGCTATTTCTTGCTCCAGCCAGTGCACCACGACTGGTATATCAAAAGCCGTGGTATGTGCTTTTTCTGTCGGTGGGATGGTGCATACAAAAGATCCCTTGCTACTAATGGAAAAATGTAGCGGGTTTCTTCTCTAAGACTATATGTCAAAAGTACTAAATAGCCAATGATTAATAAATCAATGTGCTCTAGTGATGTCACTTAACAAAACAAACTTTAATATTTAAAAATTGTGTGAAACTTGCACAGCAAATTGTATCATGATAATAAACAAAATATTCCCTGCAACTCGAATGAACGAACGAACGAACGAACGAACGAAAGAACGAAAGAACGAACGAAAGAACGAACAAATGAGAAGACAAGACAGGGCTTCTAGAATGTTTATAAAATCCACTAGCCATGGGATCAGTGATTTAAGACATTTACTAGCCACAATTAAAAATCTACTAGCCCTACTTTACTTTAAGTAAATACAATTTTACTAATTAATAGTAATAATCGGATATGTCACCTAAAGAGGGAGATGGAGCTTAAACACACTAAGATTGGGGGGGGGGGGGGGGTGGGGGGGGTGGGAGTGGGTTACAGGATATATTCATATTTAAAAATTAAGACTAAAATGCAGCATTTCACAAGTTTTGTTTTCACTAGCCGTTGGGCATGGTAATAGTAGTTATTTACTAGCCCAACACTGAATATCACTAACCATGGGAGTGGGGCTACCATAATCTAGAAGCCCTGTCTGGCATGACAATAGTAGTTATTTACTAGCCCAACATTGAATATCACTAGCCATGGGAGTGGAGCTAACATAACCTAGAAGCCCTGTCTGGCATGACAATAGTATAGTTATTTACTAGCCCAACATTGAATATCACTAGCCATGGGAGTGGGGCTACCATAATTTAGAAGCCCTGTCTGGCATGACAATAGTAGTTATTTACTAGCCCAACACTGAATATCACTAACCATGGGAGTGGGGCTACCATAATCTAGAAGCCCTGTCTGGCATGACAATAGTAGTTATTTACTAGCCCAACACTGAATATCACTAACCATGGGAGTGGGGCTACCATAATCTAGAAGCCCTGTCTGGCATGACAATAGTAGTTATTTACTAGCCCAACACTGAATATCACTAACCATGGGAGTGGGGCTACCATAATCTAGAAGCCCTGTCTGGCATGACAATAGTAGTTATTTACTAGCCCAACACTAAATATCACTAACTATGGGAGTGGGGCTACCATAATCTAGAAGCCCTGTCTGGCATGACAATAGTAGTTATTTACTAGCCCAACACTGAATATCACTAACCATGGGGCTACCATAATCTAGAAGCCCTGTCTGGCATGACAATAGTAGTTATTTACTAGCCCAACACTGAATATCACTAACCATGGGAGTGGGGCTACCATAATCTAGAAGCCCTGTCTGGCATGACAATAGTAGTTATTTACTAGCCCAACACTGAATATCACTAACCATGGGAGTGGGGCTACCATAATCTAGAAGCCCTGTCTGGCATGACAATAGTAGTTATTTACTAGCCCAACACTAAATATCACTAACTATGGGAGTGGGGCTACCATAATCTAGAAGCCCTGTCTGGCATGACAATAGTAGTTATTTACTAGCCCAACACTGAATATCACTAACCATGGGGCTACCATAATCTAGAAGCCCTGTCTGGCATGACAATAGTAGTTATTTACTAGCCCAACACTGAATATCACTAACCATGGGAGTGGGGCTACCATAATCTAGAAGCCCTGTCTGGCATGACAATAGTAGTTATTTACTAGCCCAACATTGAATATCACTAGCCATGGGAGTGGGGCTACCATAATCTAGAAGCCCTGTCTGGCATGACAATAGTAGTTATTTACTAGCTTAACATTGAATATCACTAACCATGGGAGTGGGGCTAACATAACCTAGAAGCCCTGTCTGGCATGACAATAGTAGTTATTTACTAGCCCAACATTGAATATCACTAGCCATGGGAGTGGGGCTACCATAATCTAGAAGCCCTGTCTGGCATGACAATAGTAGTTATTTACTAGCCCAACATTGAATATCACTAGCCATGGGAGTGGGGCTACCTTAATCTAGAAACCCTGTCTGGCATGACAATAGTAGTTATTTACTAGCCCAACACTGAATATCACTAGCCATGGGAGTGGGGCTACCATAATCTAGAAACCCTGACAAGAGTATCAATGTTTACTCTATACAGATACATTGTCAAATAAAAGTTAAAGTTTGTTTTGACACCGCTGGAGTACACTGATTTATAAATCACCGGCTATTGGATATATAATATGTCAAACATTTTGTAAGTTTGATACACAGCGAGAGGAAACCTTAAACATTTTCAAAATATGGAGTAAGATGAATATTTTGGTGACTTGCATGTTTTCTATAATTCATGTTGTCAACAGCCAGTTGGCCTACAGCTACGAAAGGTAACACTCCTAATTAAGACCGAGACGCCTCATTACAATCAATTTTACATCCTTGTTGTGACAAAGTGTACCCAATGAATGAATTAATGAGAAGACAAGAGTATCAAGGTTCACTCTGTACATTGCCAAATAAAAGTTAGTTTGTTTTGTTCAATGACACCACTAGAGCACATTGACTTATTAATCACCAGCTATTGGATGTCAAACATTTGGTAATTTTATCATATAGTCATAGAGAGGAAACCTGCAACATTTTTCCATTAGTAGCTAAGGATCTTTTATATGCACCATCCCAAAGAGAGGATAGCACACACCACGGCCTTTGATAAACCAGTCGTGGTGCACTGGCTGGAATTAGAAATACAGCCCAATGGGCTCAACGATGGGGATCGATCCTAGACCGACCGTGCCTTCTATTTAAAAGGGGCGGGATGTAGCCCAGTGGTATAGTGTTTGCTTGATGTGCGGTCGATCTGGGATCGATCCCCGTCAGTGTGCCCATTTGGCTATTTCTCGTTCCAGCCAGTGAATCACGACTGGTATATCAAAGGCCATGGTATGTACTACCTTATCTCTGGGATGGTGCTTATAAAAGATCCCTTGCTGCTAATCGAAAAGAGTAGCCCATGAAGTGGCGACAGCGGGTTTCCTCTCTCAATATCTGTGTGGTCCACAACCATATGTCCGACGCCATATAACCATAAATAAAATGTATTGAGTGCGTCGTTAAATAAAACATTTCTTTCTTTCTATTTAAAAGATATTAAACAGATAACTCACGAAACAGGTGCAGGTCTAGATTTGGAGGGGGGCAGGCGTGTATCCATAGGGTTCAAGGGAGTCCGGACTCCCAACCCCCTGCTCGGGACAACTTTTTTTCTCTCACTTATTTTAATGAATGAACAGGCACTCTTAAATATTTTTCATTTAATAATTAGTTGCATATGAATCCCCCTGCAAAAACTTCTGGATTCGTGCCTGGGGTGGTGGGGTTGGAGGGGGGGTGGCGCATGTGATCCCCTGCTGACATAACATAATTTATGTTAATCCACTCTACTTCCTGCTACAGTATATATATATATATATATATATATATATATATATATATATATATATATATATATAGTAAAAACCCTCTAAACTGGACACCCTTGGGACCAAGGAAAATGTCTGGTTTTAAGAGGTGTCCGGTTTAGAGAGGTTAAGTTCTTTACTGATTTTTTTTTAAAAGACTGAAAAATGTCCAGTTTTGAGAGAATTCCAGTTTAAAGAGGTTTCGGTTTTGAGAGTTTTGACTATATATATATATATATATATATATATATATATATATATATATATATATGTTTGTTGTTCCCTGTGAAACAGTGTAATAATTTGTAACATATATACTCTTCAAAAAAAGTAGGGGAACTCTTAATAAGAATTTACAATTGCCAAAATTGTACGGTATGTTAGCTGTAGGGAATGGTTATATAATAATAGTGAATTAATTGGGCAAACATTACAACCGGTAGTTCAGTATTACAGTAGGTTTTATGACCACCAAAGATCTTGAAGCACGATTGGGGTCAGAAGTGAAATTTTAAAGTTGACGTTTTCTATATCAATAAATCACAAATTCAAACAATAAAAATGAATAAAAAACCCACAATAACAACTGTATGATCAACAGAATGAAAAAGACTGACAGAAATAATGTTCCACAGTGATTAATGGACCTTCCTGGAAATTGTCAAAATTGAGAATGACACCCCACACACGTGTACGGGGCAACTGCGTGATGCACATGCAAACTATGGAATGTGTTTCAGTGTGTTAATAAACAGACCTGGACGTTCTTTACTAGCATGTCTGTGGTCTAATAGTTGATATTAATATTTCAGGTTCCCCTACTTTTTTTGAAGAGTATATCTGTCTGAATGTTATGCTGGAGCGTTAGTTTTTGACATGGGGAAATATGTGTACAGTGTAGGTGAATTGATTTATAGGTTCACAAAGGTGATACAAACAGAAATGGGTTAATACACAAACAACAGCCTAGTTGAAGGGACTATCCCAAGTTTGTTTCTTTTGTAAAAATAAAAAATAAAAGTAGTAAAAAAAAAAAATATATATATAAAAATCCAACTGGCGAAGATGTTTTAATGTCTAAAATTATATATATATTATTTTTTTAAGCCCCAATCTAGAATTAACAACACAAAAAACAGCCTAGTTGAAAGGACTATCCCAAATTTGTGTCCTTTGTGAAAAAACCCAAAAACATTATGCTGGCGAAGATGTTTTAATGTCTAAAAATATATATATATATATATATATTATTTTTTTAAGCCCCAATCTAGAATTAACAACACAAACAGCCTAGTTGAAAGGACTATCCCAAATTTGTGTCCTTTGTAAAGATGTTTCTGACTAACAAAGACTTTTTAATGTCTAAAATTATTATTTATTAAAATTCAAGTCCTATTATCTAGATTTAACAACAGAAACAACACCCTAGTTGAAGGGACTATCCCAAGTTTGTTTCCTTTGTATAATAAAAAAAAAATCAAAAAAAAAAAATCAGACTGGTGAAGATGTTTTAATGTCTAAAATTATATATTTATTTTATTTTTTAAAGCCCCAACAAACAATAGCCTAGTTGATGGATTATCCCGAATTTGTTTCCTTTGTAAAGATGTTTCTGACTAACAAAGACTTCTTAATGTTAAAATTTTTTTTAATTCATGCCCTAGAATCTAGAATAAAAAACACAAACAACAGTCTAGTTTAAGGGAAAAAACAACAAAAAATTCCTTTGTAAAAAAAAATTCTGACTAAGACGTTTTAATGTCTTAAATTTTTTTATTTGTTTTCCAAGCCCTAATCTAGATTTGAAAAAGTAGAACTGACTTCTCCCTTATTCCCGGGATAACAGGCACAAATCTGTAAAAAAAAATGTTTAAAAAACAGAAGACGGCAAAGTGAACATTTATGTGTACCGGTACATTTAGCAAAGTTTTGTTATGTTCCGCATTTTTTCAGTAACATTCCGGGTTATACACTTGGTTCAAATTGTAATTAGTGTTTTCCCTAGCTTGTTTTAGCATGGTGCGGCACCATGCCTCAGTAGTCTAGCACCATCTTGCATTAATCAGCGCCATGCTGCCCTGAGATTAAACAAACCTTTTTCACTAATTAATTCTAAAATTGCCTTTATAAAACACCCAAAAAGGTATTATTAATTAATAAAATATGCCTTTTATATCTTTTGCCATTCATTTATTAAAGCAAGCACATAAATTACATTAATTTCAATTAATTTTTGTGTATTTTTAATGAAAAACAAGTGCCCCGAAAATGGTGAAAATGCCATCAAAGTGTTTGGTCTACCATGCCTTGCCTAATTTCTAGGGAAATCACTATGTAATATTTCTATATAATTTATTACTACTACTACAACTGTGTGTTTTGATTAAAAAATGTAATATTATTACTTAAGTAATTGATAATTAATGTGTCTTTCTTATGTTAAAATGAAACTAATCAATTGTATTTTTCTGGCATTACTGAAATCAATGTGGCCGAGAATAATTGATCAAACTGGACTGGTCATTACAAACTACTTCAGGGATTGAACTTAAGATTTTCTCTCCCACGGCAATTTTGTACAGAATTGCCATGGGTGAAACGGCCCACAGTCCCCTGATAGCAATTTTGAGCTTTGCCTATGGCAATTTTTTTCGCAGCAAAAATAAACGTAACTGAAAGGTTATTCTGCTCTATGTAGACATATTTCAACTGCACAAATGTTGAATACTGGCAGATAATATACACTAGGTGTATACATTTTGTCATTGTTCAGGTCTGTAGCCAATGGGGGTCAGTCGTCCCCCCCCCCCCCCCCCCCCCACTACCAGTGACTTTTTTTTTCAAATATGCCCCCAGACCCCCATAAGCAACTCGACTCGACTGCTTCGTGTCTAAACGACCCCCCTCTTTCAAAATCCTGGCTAAGGGCCTGTTGTTGAGGGGTGATGATCTGTACCTACGGCAATTTATATCTGGATGACGGTAATTGCCGTCGGTGCCGTCATTAAGTTTGAGCCCTATACTGGGTATGCTACATGCGCTGATGTACACAGGGCTTCTAGAATTTTTATAGAATCCACTAGCCATGGGATCAGAGATTTTTTTAATTTACTAGCCACCATTAAAAATTCACTAGCCCTACTTTATTTTTTAAGTCAATATAATTTTACTAAATAATAGTAATCATCAGATATGTCACCGAAAAAGGGATATAGAGCTTAAAAACACTAACATGGGGGGGGGGGGGGGGGGGGGGTCAGGATATTTATATTTACAAAATAGACTTAACTGCAACATTTGACTATTTTGTTTCAGTAGCCGTCGGGCACGGCAATAGTAGTTATTTACTAGCCCAACATTGAATATCACTAGCCATGGGAGTGGGGCTACCATAATATAGAAACCCTGTCTGGCATGGCAATAGTAGTTATTTACTAGCCCAACACTGAATATCATTAGCCATGGGAGTGGGGCTACCATAATCTAGAAGCCCTGTCTGGCATGACAATAGTAGTTATTTACTAGCCCAACATTGAATATCACTAGCCATGGGAGTGGGGCTACCATAATCTAGAAGCCCTGTCTGGCATGACAATAGTAGTTATTTACTAGCCCAACAGTGAATATCATTAGCCATGGGAGTGGGGCTACCATAATCTAGAAGCCCTGTCTGGCATGACAATAGTAGTTATTTACTAGCCCAACATTGAATATCACTAGCCATGGGAGTGGGGCTACCATAATCTAGAAGCCCTGTCTGGCATGACAATAGTAGTTATTTACTAGCCCAACAGTGAATATCACTAGCCATGGGAGTGGGGCTACCATAATCTAGAAGCCGTCTGGCACGACAATAGTAGTTATTTACTAGCCCAACATTGAATATCACTAGCCATGGGAGTGGGGCTACCTTAATCTAGAAACCCTGTCTGGCATGACAATAGTAGTTATTTACTAGCCCAACACTGAATATCACTAGCCATGGGAGTGGGGCTACCATATCTAGAAGCCCTGTCTGGCATGACAATAGTAGTTATTTACTAGCCCAACACTGAATATCACTAGCCATGGGAGTGGGGCTACCATATCTAGAAGCCCTGTGCTAGTTACAAGCATTAGGATGACCAAAAAACCCTTGAATATATATACTGACATTGATATTCTTAGAAACAAAAAACTGCACTATGCAAAAAAAGAAAAAAAAAGAAAAGAAAAAAAGTTTAACAACACCACTAGAGAGCATTGATTTATTTATCATCAGCTATTGGATGTCAAACGTTTTTTTAATTTTGACATTGTCTCAGAGGAAAGCCGCTACATTTTTCCATTAGTAGCAAGGGATCTTTTATATATGCACCATCCCACAGACAGGATAACACATACCATGTTCTTTGATATACCAGTCGAGGTGCACTGGCTGGAATGACAAATAGCCCAATGGGTCCACCAATGGGGATCGATCCTAAACCAGCAGTGCATCAGGTAAATGCTTTACTACTGAGCTACGTAATGTTAGTCGTTGAAATCATTTAACGAGAAACATCTTACAATGGCAATCTCTTTAATTAAAGTAGCAGTAAAGCATAATAATATGTGCATGATCAAAGACATTTTTAAAGACAAAAACAATACAAACCTCAATTAAAAAAATAAAATAAATCACGAGTTCTGCTATATATATATATATATTTATTGAACTTTTTTTTAATGTTAGTTGCTATATTGACCTAAGATGCATTTCCATACCTAAAACTAATATTACCAATAAATAATCTTAAAACTTAGTGAGGGAATATTAATGTAATTTGTAAACTCTTAAATGCTCCAATTTGTTTACAATACAAGTCTTTTACCAATAAGTTATACAAAGTGTTTAACATTTTAACAATGTTACTCAAATAAAAATGACTAAAGTGCGGAACAAAGTTACACATATTAAGCTGCCAACGAACACGTCGCCGCAAACATTTTAACTGCCGTAGTGTATATATATTATATACGTATACAAATTCTTTTCATCGTGTGTTCATAGGCCACAACAAAACACGGGCAGCGAAATGCGAACGGGAATTCCACAATGTAAGCGGTCGTAGTTCTGCTTGTACGTCACTTACCTTCGTTTTTGTCACTATATGGGAAGCCCTTTTTACTACTGCGAAGTTCCCTTTGCCTATCGTGGTCTCCATTTCATAGTATCCTACCCTAACGGGGCCACCTGGTCCGGAACTATGCCGTCCCGTTACTTTGGCTGCCGCCATTTTGTTTAGGCTCTCCGATTACGCATGTAGGAGCCTCGTTCTAGAATCGTCTCACGGAATATAGGTCACGAGACCGCCAAACAATAAACTATGACTTCAAAGGCGCCACCGCCGCCGTCTCGAACTGAATGTCTTCACACCACGCAATTACGCATAGTACCGTTATATTCGTACAAATTCGCGAAATGAGACAGACAGGTACAAAACAACGCATTGTTGGTTTACGCCGTGTCATCCTTTATTTGACCACACTGTCTTGGTAAAACATACTGTTTTAAAATATTTGGACCTACTGAACCCAAATTGGACGTGACATTATTCCCTGTTGACAATTGGTGTATTTTCTGTCATAACAAATTTCATTATATACATCCTCCCAATCTCTGTCCCTCTGTCTGTGTGTATCTGTGTGTGCCAGGCTCTCTCTGTTTCTGTCTCTCTCTGTCTGTTTGTCGGTCTGTTTCTATATCCCTCTCTGTCTCAATCTTTATCTCTGATTCTATCTTACTCTCTTTCTGTGTGTTTGTCTCTTCCCTTGTCCCGCCCTCGCTCCCTCCCTCCCCTCTCTCTCTCTCTATTTCTCTCTCTCTCCCTCCCCCTCTCTCTCTCTCTCTCTCTCCCTCGCTCTCCCTCCCTCTCTCTCCCTCTCTCTCTCTCTCTCTCTCTCTCTCTCTCTCTCTCTCTCTCTCTCTCTCTCTCTCTCTCTCTCTCTCTCTCTCTCTCTCTCTCTCTCTCTCTCTCGCTCTCGCTCTCTCTGCGTATGTGTGTGTGTGTGTGTGTATCTCACATCTAGTCCTCCCAATCAAACCTTTAAAAAAATGCCCTCCCCCATATATAAACTCCTCGCAGTGCATGGAGGGACATAAAAAGGTGGTGGTAGTATTGGTGGGTGTGGGAAAACGAGGTGTCATTGAGGGAGTAATAGCCCCCATGACAGGGACGTAACATTGTCTAGACCTGGGGAGGGGGGAGGGGGGCGATTCGAACATGAACCTAGCGGACCATTTTGTCTACATTTTCCCTTGACACCTCTATGAAGTATCAATGGTCTTATACTGCGATGCAAAAATTGTTTTAGCCTCAGTGAGGAAGGGGTGGGTTTAGTGGTCAGAACTTCCGAACTAAGCCCCCCCCTCACTCCCCCGCCCAGTCTGCGCCCCAGCATAACCCACACCCATTGGTTACGCCAGTACTAAGTTCAGCCTTATTGCTAATGAAAAAACACCACCATATACCATAGCACATCAGGCGATCGTTCTACTGACTGAGCCAGATCTCCCCCGTGATTTGATAAAATAGACACGCAGTATTCTACCAAATGTTTGTCATTCAATTGCCGTCGTGACGATTAATAAATCAATGTGCTCTAGTGATGTCGTTCAACAAAACTGAAGACATTCAGAATTACAAAAGGGTAAAGACTCATGGACCAACTTCCTGTAAAAAAAACAGAAAAGCACTTTAATAAAAAATTTATAAACAAATACTAAAAAAACAACAACCCCAAAACAAACAAACCCCGGTTCACTGTCCTCTAGTTGTATTGATAAACAATACAAACTCTAAATAAGTCAATTATCAGAATGTGTCTTAAAATTTTGATTCTTTGAAAGCAAATCGACCGAAGAAAATCTACTTCTTTATTATTATTAAATTTTTGGGGTAAGGGCAGATCACTGCAACAAGGGCATCCCGCAAAGTAGGCGGGTCACCCCAGGGCGACCTGTACCCCTTCATAAATTCTTCTAGGATTGACCTAGGAGCCTGTCGTTAACCAAGCTCGTTATTTTCCTTACTCATTAGTTTAAGGCATGAAATTTTACTTAACAGGTCAAGAATTATCTATTTGAAGTACTGTCTTACGATACGGGTGCAATAATTTGCATATCAGTCATTGATATATATTTTAAAAATACAATTCTTTACAATTGGACTTTCTGTGAAAATCTGATCTTCAGTCTGTATTTATAAATATTGTGATGATATTTACTAAATTAGTTATAGTACATATGTTTAAATAATTCTTGTTTTACCAATTGTAACTGTGTACGTTTTTGTATTCCACTATGGTTGCAAAAACGTGTTCGTAGCCATCGTTGGTAACTCATCACGTAAAGAGTTTTTGCCTACAGCATACGACATGTTGAAAGAGCTATACTGCGTGAGTCTATTTTATCAAAGCACAACGCTCAAATATTCTGTACCATCAATGTTAATACATTTAATATCTTTGTTGTTTCTTACCAAAATACTTAAAATTTCGGCACATATTATAAAAATGTAGGGTGAGAGAGGGTCTCCTTGCCTGCATCCACTTTGCATCCCCTTTGCAGCTCAAAAGTATTTGATAGATAGCCGTTTTGCAATACTCTAGACATTGAATTTTTATATAATGTTTCAATCCAACTTTTTATCGATGTTTTAAAATTAAATATATCTAAAGCTTTCGCTCGGTGCTTGGTACCTCGATTGAAGAATGAATGAATGAATGAATGAATTATTATTAAAGGGACATTCCTGAGTTTGGTGCATTGTAAGATGTTTTCGACTAATAAAATATATCTACGATTAAACTTACATATTAAATATATTTTCTTGTTTAGAATATCATTGTCTATATATTCAATGTATTTCTGGTTAACTTAATATTTGTAAGAAGCCTAAACTGGATTTTTTCTTCAAATAATTTCGTACGTACGAAAAACAAAATGTTTAGGAAATAAAATTAAATGTAACCTAGTACAAATATTAGAACGATCAGAAACACATTTAATATACAGCCAATAATAGTTTATGCAAAAAATGTATTTGGTATGTAATTACAATCGTTAAAAAGTCTCTGTTAGTCGATAACATCTTAAAAATTGCAGCAAACTCAGGAATGTCGCTTTAATTAATGTTTAACGACACCCCAGCACAATAAATATATCGGCTATTGGGTGTCACACAATCGTAAATATAAAAAAATGAATTGATCATCAACATCAATACAAAACATCAAGTTAAAACACAATAAACTAAAGTTTGTTTTACTTAACGACGCCACAAGAGCACATTGATTTTTTATCTTATTATCGGCTATTGGACGTCAAACATATGGTCATTCTGACACTGTTTTTTTTCCCCAGAGGAAACCCGCTGTCGCCACATAGGCTACTCTTTTACGACAGGCAGCAAGGGATCTTTTATTTACGCTTCCCACAGGCAGGATAGCACAAACATGGCCTTTGTTGCACCAGTTATGGATCGCTGGTCGGTGCAAGTGGTTTACACCTACCCACTGAGCCTTGCGGAACACTCACTCAGGGTCTGGATTAAAAATCCCATGCCTCGACTGGGATCCGAACCCAGTACCTACCAGCCTGTAGACCGATGGCCTAACCACGACGCCACCGAGGCCGGTTTAAAACATAGTGTAAAGACCGTGCAAAAGTATAAGTAACACAGGTAAGTATGTATAAAAGTATAAGTATCACAGGTAAGTATGTATAAAAGTATAAGTATCACATGTAAGTATGTGTATAAGTATCACAGGTAAGTATGTGCAAAAGTATAAGTATCACAGGTAAGTATGTGTATAAGTATCACAGGTAAGTATGTGCAAAAGTATAAGTATCACAGGTAAGTATGTATAAAAGTATAAGTATCACAGGTAAGTATTTGTATAAGTATCACAGGTAAGTATGTGCAAAAGTATAAGTATCACAGGTAAGTATGTATAAAAGTATAAGTATCACAGGTAAGTACTGTTATATGTGCAAAAGTATAAATTATCACAGGTAAGTATGTGCAAACGTATAAGTATCACAGATAAGTATGTGCAAAAGTATAAGTATCAAAGGTATGTATGTGCAAAAGTATAAGTATTACAGGTAAGTATATTAAAATGTCGAGTAAAAATCAGTATCTCGTAGAAACCTCAAAATAAATTTAGGGTGGAATCGAAATGATTCTACCACAGTTTGTCTACCAAATACATATATTTCCTCGTCGGTCGAAGATGATTACACTTTTAAAACCAAAATATTGTGAACCGTCAGTATACACTGACAATGTTCACATTCATGTGGAGGATCCTTCTTTATAACTGGCCACTCTCCCAGAAGTGAATGTGTCACAGTCGAATCATCTTGCCAGTCGAAAATATATATTGATTGGTATCATGTTTCAGATCAGTGTAAGGCACACCAATCCTGGGATGAGGCAAATCCGTTCCAAACAATATTTCGAGACCCGTGCTTTATATACCTTGTTTTATATTTCAAGACCCGTGCACTATATATTATATGTCATATTTCAAGACCCGTGCACTATATACTGCATGTCATATTTCAAGACCCGTGCACTATATACTACATGTCATATTTCAAGACCCGTGCACTATATACTACATGCCATATTTCAAGCTAAGCAGAATCTGCTAAATGAAATTCAGATATCAACAAAATGTACATTATATATAAACATATTGTAATGGATATTACTCTGCAATTTTGTTTGTGTAAGCAAATACCCGCCCACTATAAAAAGTACATAACCAAATGAAGATTATCATCCCTCGACTTGGAAATTGAAAGAGGAAGACACCATAATACTGAACGCAATAATAGAAAATGTTACCATTGTAATAACGATGTTGAAAATGAATACCACTTCATGCTAGTTTGCCCATTATTCCAAAATTTAAGAGAACGATATATCAAGTTATACTACAGACCAAACCCTTCTGTCTTTAAATATATACAGCTAGTGCAAACCCAAAACACTAAAGATATAATTATTATTGGTAAATATATTTGTTTGACATACAAGTTACGGCACTCATCTAGCTGTTGTTTAATATTATAAAAGTTATTACTTTTCAGACGCATATGTTTTAACTGTTAATGTATTACTTCCATGCATGTACGTATTTAATATCCTTTGGTTTATATATTTTAATGTATTGTTACTTAATATGTTAGATCAAAAGCATGTGATTCATTGTATATAATAATTTAATTCTCCTGTGTGTTTATATATACTGTGTAAATATGTTGTGCTGATAAGCTTGTAGCTGAAAGCAATAAACGAATTGAGAATTTGAAAATATTACCCAGTGAAGTTAATTTTAATCAGATTGACCTGGGTGTGTTGATCAGGGCCGTAGCTAGGAATTTTTATTTCGGGGGGGAGGGGGGGCAACTGAGTAGTTAATAGTCTAAAATTCCTTAAACAGTTAAGAAGAGAATTTTCTTTATGTTTCTTTAATGCTTTCCGGAATTTTTTCGCTAGCTACGGCCCTGTTGATATGCTGCTTATGTCACTAATCAGTTTTAATAGTAAACGTTAACATTATCAACAATAGGAATTGATTTGGTCTGTTGGAACCTGTATTTATCGATTGGCTTCGTTTTCTTACTATAAATATCGTTCCTGCTCCGTCAGTTGTAGAGCATCAAGGGAAGCGAGATGATGGGAAGATGGTTTCTTCTCTCGTTTCTCGCCGTGGTAGCCTATGACGTCGGAATTACGACAGACATCCACGACACAGCTGTAGACATCTCCCACCACGTGTGGGTGGACGTACGCAACAGACACCAGTGTTACAACCTGTGTGTGTCACAGGTCGCGTGTGTTTACTTCAACTACGACGTCAGCACGAAGACTTGTCAGTTGTTGTCACAGTCGGCGGTGTCTGGAGGCAACCTCGGCCATACGTCCTACAGCGGCTACGTGAACGTCCCCAAAGATGTCTCGTCTGTAGGTTTAAAGCTAGCTAGCTCTCTCTCTCTCGTTCTCGCTCTCTCTCTCTCTCTGTGTGTGTGTGTGTGTGTGTGTGTGTGTGTGTGTCCCCTATCCCCCTCTTTATCTCCATCTGTCTGTCTGTCTGTCTGTCTGTCTGTCTGTCTGTCTCTCTCTCTCTCTCTCTCTCTCTCTCTCTCTCTCTCTCTCTCTCTCTATCGCTCTCCTCCTCTCTCTCTCTCTCTCTCTCTCTCTCTGTGTGTGTGTGTCTGTCTCTATCTATCTTTTTTCTCTCTTCCTTTCATTAACTTTCTATGTCTTTGTCTTTGCCTTTCACTTTCTCTGTGGATTTGTTCTCTTCCTCTCTCTCTAAGTTTTTTCTCTTTCTTTGTCTCTCTCATCCTCTCTCCGTCTATTGCTATACAGTGTTCTATTTCTGTCTTGTTTTGTCTATATCACTTAGTCTTTCTCTGTGTCTGTCCTTGTATCTGTCTCTGTGTCACTGTCTACATGTTCATCTCTCTTTTTTTTATGTCTGTCTATCTGTTCTACTTTTATTCATTCTCTCACGCTCTCTGTCTCTCTGTCTCTCTCTCTCTCTCTCTCTCTCTCTCTCTCTCTCTCTCTCTCTCTCTCTCTCTCTCTCTCTCTCTCTCTCTCTCTCTCTCTCTCTCTCTCTCTCTCTCTCTCTCTCTCTCTCTCTCTCTCTCTCTCATGTAACAAACGTTGTTCATACGGCATTTTATGGTTTCATAGTTTAAGGTTTTATTTTTTGCGTGTGAGATTCTGAGATACAATTATTAGCAATTCTGAGTCGTCACTATTCAAAACGTAAATCGTAATAAAAATAACGTTTTTCTAAATGTCAGTCACGTTCAAATAAATGAGCACCAAGAAATGCTGAAAAGTACTATGTGAAAAAACAGAAAGCATAATGTCGGCTGCCCGCCAAATGTATTTATTAAAAGGACATACCCTAGTTTTAACCCGTGAAAATTAACACTAAGTTTAGTTAATCTACAAACCTGTAACACATTTGGATAAAGTTACAGCTGAGTGAAACATGAGTCTGTGACTCTGAAATGGTGAAATACCCTCTGAAAACAGACTAAAACTTGACTCCATAACTGTTACTTCTCAGACGCACGTGAGTTTTTAAAAATATGAGAAATGCTAGCAGCATTTTGTGCTATTAAAAACAACAGGATGACCAAAAACACTTCGAATGTACGGAAATGAATAATCTAATCAATAAGATCTAAATAATGTCTGATTTCAGTTATCAAAAAACAGCTCTAATAGTAAAGAATATGTCTTAGTGTTTAAAATAAAAACTAGGGTATGTCCCTTTAACTTCTGCTTTGAATTGCAAGCATTATGTCTTCAACTATATACGCATAAGAAAAAAACAAAAGAAAGAAATGTTTTATTTAACGACGCACTCAACACATTTTATTTACGGTTATATGGCGTCAGACATATGGTTAAGGACCACACAGATTTTGAGAGGAAACCCGCTGTCGCCACTTCATGGGCTACACTTTCCGATTAGCAGCAAGGGATCTTTTATTTGCGCTTCCCACAGGCAGGATAGCACAAACCATGGCCTTTGTTGAACCAGTTATGGATCACTGGTCGGTGCAAGTGGTTTACACCTACCCAATGAGCCTTGCGGAGCACTCACTCAGGGTTTGGAGTCGGTATCTGGATTAAAAATCCCATGCCTCAACTGGGATCCGAAACCAGTACCTACCAGCCTGTAGACCGATGGCCTAACCACGACGTCACCGAGGCCGGTCACGCATAAGAAATTACAAGTAAACCAAATTTAACCCGTATTTAGCACGAACACGTTTAGATCGGATGTGGTGGCCACCGTGTAGTTAGCCAACCCTCATTAGCTGTCTTTTTAATCACTGGAATCCATTTTCTGGTACATAAAATGTTCTAATTACAAGGATTCAAGTGACTAAAAAGACAGTGCAGGTGTAATTGTAGCCAAAACGATTGCATTGGTTGGATACAAAGGGCCTATAAAGGTTTTCGCTCAAGACAGAAAGAGCCGTAGAATAACAAATTCTTGTTAATTGAAACACTGCAGAATATGGCAGAAAAGTGTGGGGGAAAGTTCAAGATCGTAGTCCGAAGAATATTACAAAATGAAAATTCAATGACTGACCACTACAATGTGTATATGAACAAAGAGTGAGGATGAAGAAAGGGTGTCTGAAAATGACGAAGACGTATGCTTGAATAACTAGCCAGTGGCGGATACAGAAAATCCATTGGGGGGGGGGGGGGGGGGGGGGTTCAGTGACATGCGGTGTAATGCCAAGGGAACTTTGGGGGAGGTTTGGAGGGGGGTCGTAAACAAATAAAAATTAATATATAATAAAATTATAACCATCGCAAAATTTAGGGGGGGGGGCGGGCCCCTAAGGCCCCCTAGATCCGCCTCTGCTGGCATCTTCCATGCTTGGACATTTCGTTTCTTTAAATGGAACACAAAGAAAATATGTGAACAAAGAAGGAAAGTATCATAAAAGATGAAGAAGAAGAAGAAGCAAGAAGATGAAGAAGCAAGAAGAAGAAGAAGAAGAAGAAGAAGAAGAAGAAAGAAGAAGAAGAAGAAGAAGAAGAAGAAGAAGAAGAAGAAGAAGAAGCAGAAGAAGAAGAAGCAAGAAGAAGAAGCAAGAAGAAGAAGAAGAAGAAGAAGAAGAAGAAGAAAGAAGAAGAAGAAGAAGCAGAAGAAGAAGAAGCAAGAAGAAGAAGAAGAAGAAGAAGAAGCAGAAGAAGCAAGAAGAAGAAGAAGAAGAAGAAAGAAGCAAGAAGAAGAAGAAGAAGAAGAAGAAGCAGAAGAAGAAGAAGAAGCAGAAGAAGAAGAAGCAAGAAGAAGAAGCAAGAAGAAGAAGAAGAAGAAGCAGAAGAAGAAGAAGAAGAAGAAGCAGAAGAAGAAGAAGAAGAAGAAGAAGAAGCAAGAAGAAGAAGAAGAGAAGAAGAAGAAGAAGAAGAAAGAAGAAGAAGAAGAAGCAAGAAGAAGAAGAAGAAGAAGAAGAAGCAAGAAGAAGAAGAAGAAGAAGAAGAAGCAAAGAAGAAGAAGAAAGAAGAAGAAGAAGAAGAAGAAGAAGAAGAAGAAGCAGAAGAAGAAGAAGAAGAAGAAGAAGCAAGAAGAAGAAGAAGAAAGAAGAAGAAGAAGAAGCAGAAGAAGAAGAAGAAGCAGAAGAAGAAGAAGAAGAAGAAGAAGAAGAAGAAGAAGAAGAAGGGAAGAATAAGAAGAAGAATAAGAAAGAAGAAGAAGAAGAAGAAGAAGAAGAAGAAGAAGAGCAGAAGAAGCAAGAAGAAGAAGAAGAGAAGAAGAAGAAGAAAAGAAGAAGAAGAAGAAGAAGAAGAAAGAAGAAGAAGAAGAAGAAGAAAGAAGAATAAGAAGAGCAAGAAGAAGAAGAAGAAGAAGAAGAAGAAGAAGAAAGAAGAAGAAGAAGAAGAAGAAGAAGAAGAAGAAGAAGAAGAAGAAGAAGAAGAAGAAGAAGAAGAAGAAGAAGAAGAAGAAGAAGAAGAAGAAGAAGAAGAAGCAAGAAGAAGAAGAAGAAGAAGAAGAAGAAGAAAGAAGAAGAAGAAGAAGAAGAAGAAGAAGAAGAAGAAGAAGAAGAAAGAAGAAGAAGAAGAGAAGAATAGCAAGAAGAAGAAGAAGCAGAAGAAGAAAGAAGAGAAGAAGAAGAAGAAGAAGAAGAAGAAGAATAAGAAGAAGCAAGCAAGAAGAAGAAGCAGAAGAAGAAGAAGAAAGAAAATAAGAAAAGGGAAGAATAAAAGAATAAGAAAGAAGGGAAAGCAAGAAGAAGAGGCAAGAATAAGAAGAAAGAAGAAGAAGAAGAAGAAGAAAGAATAAAATAAGAAAAACATAAGAAAGAAGAAAGAAGAATAATAAGAAGAATCAAGAAGAAGCAATAAGAATAAGAAAAAGAAGTATAAGAAGAAGAATAATAGAAGAATAAAAGAAGAAGCAGAATAATAAGCAAGAAGAATAATCAAGAAGAATAAGAAATGGAAGAAAATAAGAAAAATAGAAGAATGGAAATAATCAAAAAAAATAAGCAAAAAGAATCAAAGAAGCAGAAGAAAAAGAATAGGAAGAAGAAGAAAGGAAGAAGGAAGAATAGGAATAAGAAGAAGAAGAAGCAGAGAAGAAGAAGAAAAGAAGAATAAGCAAGAATAAGAAGAAGAAGAAGAATAATAATCATAAGAAGAAGAAGCAAAAAGATAATAAAGGAAGAATAATCAAGATAAAGAATAAGAATAATACTAAAGAAGAGAAGAGAAGAAGAATAAGCAAGAAAAGAAGAAGAAGGAGAAGCATAAGAATAATCAAAGAATAAGAATAAGAAGAGGAGAAGGAATAAGCAAGAAGAAGAAGAAGCCAAATAATAGAATAAAAGAAGATAATAAAGAAAAATAAGAAGAAGCAGGGGGAGAGAGGGGAAGAATAATAAGAAGAAGAAGCAGAAGAAAATAAGAATAATAAGAATAAGAAGAAATAAGAAGAAAAGAAGATAAGAATAAGAATAATCAAGAAATAAGGAAATAAGAAGAAAGCAGAAGAAAAGAAGAAGCAAAAATAAGAATCAAGAAGAATAATCAGAAGAATAATAAGCATAGAAATAGAAGAAGCAAAAAACAGAAGCAGAAGAATAAGCAAGAATAATAATCAATAATAAGAATAAGCGGAAGAAGAATAAGCAGTAAAGAATAATCATAATAATAAATCAATAATAATAAGAATAATAATAACGAATAATATAAGGAATAATAAGAAGATAATAAGAATAAGAAGAAGAATAATAAGAAGATCAATAAGAATACGCAAGAAGATAAAGAAGAATCATAGAAGATAAAGCAGGAAAGAATAAAAGAAGAAGAACAATAAGAAGAATAATCAATAAGAAATAATACAAAGAAGAATAAGAATAATAATAATAATAATAATAAGAATAATAAGAAGAAGCAAGAAGAAGAAGAGTGGGATAAGGGGGAAATCGAAGAAGAATAAGAATAATAAGGATAATCAAGGAAGAATAATAATAATAGAAAGTAAAAAGAGAATAAGAAGAATCAGAATAATAAGAAGCCAATAATAATCAAGAAAAATAATAATAAGAAGAGAATAATAAGAAGAAGCATAAGAATAAGCAGAATAATAACAAGAAGGAATAAGAAATAATAAGCAAGAAGAATAAGAATAATAATCCAGAATAAGAAGAATAAGCAAGAAGAAGAAAAAATAATAAGCAGATAATCATAAGAATAAAATTCATAATAATAAGAAGAATAATCAAGAAATAATAAGAAGAAGCAAAAGGAATAAGCAAGAAAAAGAAGAAGAATAAGAATCAACCAAGAGAGAATAATAATAAGATAATGAATAATAATAATAAAAAAAGCAGAAATAAGGAAGCAGAATAAAGAATAAGCAAGAATAATAATAAAATAATAAGAATAAGAAGCAGAATAAGGGAAGATAAGAATAAGCAAGAAGGAAGAATAATCAAGAATAAAATCAAAAAAAGAAGAAAGGAAGAAAGAATAACGGAAAAAAAATAATAATCAAGAAGAAGCAAGGGAGAAATAAGAAGAAGAATAAGCAATCAATAATAATAAGAAATAATAATAAGAAGAAGAAGAATAAGAAGAAGAAGCAAGAATAAGAAGAATCAATAAGAAGAAGAAGCAATAATAAGAATAAAATAAGAAGAAGAAATAATAAGAAGAATAATAAGCAGAATAATGCAGAATAAGCAGAAGAAGCCGAATAATAAGAAGAATAAGCAAGAAGAAGAAGGAGCAAGAAGAGAAGAAGAAATAATAATAATAATAAGAAGCAAAAGAAGAAGCAGAAGAAAATAAGCAGAAGAAATAATAATAATAATAATAATAATAAGCATAATAATAGAATAATAATAATAATAATAATCAAGAATAATAATAATAATAAATAAGAAAATAATCAATAAGAAGAATAATAATAATAAGAAGAAGAATAAGAATAATAAGAATAATAAGAAGCAATAAGAAATAATAATAATAATAAGAAGAAGAATAATAATCAATATAAGAATAATAAGAATAATCAAGAAGAATAATAAGCAGAATAAGAAGAATAAGAATAAGAAGAATAATCAGAATAAGCAAGAAGAATAATCAATAATAAGAAGAATCAAAATCAATAAGAAGAATAATAAGAATAATAATAAGAATAATAATAAGAATCAATAATAATAATAATAATCAAATAATAATAATAAGAATAATAATAATCAGAATACTAAGCAATAATAATAATTAATAAGAGAATAATAATAATAATCAATAATAATAAAATAATCATAATAATAATAATCATAAGAAGAAGAAATAAGCAATCATAAGCAAGAAGAATAATAAGCAAGAATAATAAGAATAATAATCAAGAATAAGAAGAAGAAGAAGAATAAGAAGCGAAGAAGAAGCAATAAGAATAATAATAAAAATAAGAAGATAATAATAAGAAGAAATAAGAAGCATAATAGAAATAATAATAATAATCAGAAGAATAATAAGAAGAAGAAGAAGAAGCAAGAAGAAGAAGAAGAAGAAGCAAGAAGAAGAAGCAAGAAATGGACAAATGAGATAAATTAATTCTGCCACATAGAATTTCAAGATTTACTAAAAACCCAATCAGTGAGTTGACAGAGGAGTCTTCTGTACTGAATAAATGTAGAGGTTGCATAGTACCAAAGAAGAGAGTTCCGTGTCAAAGTTCGAGGTGCACCGTGAAATATTTACGGAGTAAAAACAACTGTGGGTATGATTGGTAGTAATATGTGACATTGATTATTTGTGCAAATACTATTATCCATTGACAATAAATAAATCCACTTTTATTTGTTGTACACTTGTTATGCAGTATATACCAGAGGTTGAAACTAATGCGGGGTACCCCCAAAAATGTCGGTTGCTATTAAAAACATTAATTGATACGTGACTCGACCCCCCCCCCCCCCCCCCCCCCCCCCCCCCCCCCCATTTTCTTGCAGGTATATTAGATGTGAGGTGCCACACTTTCTATTGCTGTACTTCCTGGGTGTGTTGATACGCTGCTTATGTAAGTTTTATTAGTAAACGTTAACATTATCGGCAATAGGAATTGATTTGGTCTATTAGAACCTACATTATGTCAACGATGGCAGTGCAGCTAGTGCCAAAGTCAGGGTCGAAGATGATCATTCGAAAAGTAGGCCAACACCAGATTCATTTGTGAACTCAACAATCTAATTAAAATTAGCTCCACTATTACATGTCCAGTTGACCTTTCATTCGACCAATCAAAACTTTACTTGCAAAATCTTGCCAGTGATTTCAAAAGAATTTGAAAACATTCAGTATTATACCGAGGGTAAACGAAATGATTCGGGTGAATTACGATGTATGCCGGAAACTAATTTAAATATAAAATTTTATATAAAATTCTTTTCAAGACGAAAACCCCCCAAAACGTGATGGTATAGCCATTATTAGTATACAATCCAGAGTTTATTACTACACTTTTCCCCCTGATTGTGAACTAAACTGATCTGTCCCAAGTTCAGCCAGCAAATGTTTCGCTAACGTTCGCGAACTATTTGACTGGTTCCCAACGTAGCCATTTGGTTTATTGTGAAGCGCATAAACCAGTCTAGCGGTTTTTTTTCCCCCGGCTCGGTCTGGATGAACGCAGCCCAGGTTTAGTCAGTCATGTAGCACCTTGGCAGAATTCATTTACATCTCTTTGTCCAATATATATACCTATATTTGCAGCTGTCTTCTCATTTTGTTTTTTGTGTACTCTCTCAGGCAACGATAGTTGGTATATATATATATATATATATAATAGTCTATATATTTATATATATCTGGAGATGGGGTAATCGTAATCAGTAATCGTAATCGATTGTAATCGATTACATGTTTTCATGTAATCGCAATCGTAATCGATTACATTGTTTGAGAATGTCATGTAATCGCAATCGTAATCGATTACTTTGTTTGATAATGTCATGTAACCGCAATCGTAATCGATTGCATTGCTAATGTAATCGTAATCAGCGATTACTTTCATGATTACTCATAATTATTTACTATACTTAGATGTGTTTAGTATCAACTCCAGTAACAGTGCCTATAGTTAGAAGCAGTACTGGTCAGTCAGTCGAACTGATCTCCCATTGTCTACTACACTCATAGTGGAACTATTATTTGCCTTGAGAAACAGGAGATCATAACGTCTGAATTATCAAATGAATGTTTAGCCAGGGGATGAAGACACACATTCACATAATGGTATCTATCGTGTTTACGTTAACTATACAACCACTTGAATGAACATATTGTTCTAGCTAGCATTATATAAAAGGGCGCTGCACCATGCCCCAGTTTTGTGTCCTAATTCATTGCTGTATAAAAATTAATAGTATTTATATATATATATATATATATATATATATATATATATATATATATATATTTGTTTTTATAATAAAACGTTTGCGTTCCTCTGAATGCATATACAGCGTTATCACGGGTCTGAATTCAACTAAGAAACGCTTGACAATATCTCGTTTTGTCACAGGTGTGAAAGTCCACCAGTGATACCGTGGCAAACTTTCTTTTCTTTTTTTAGTGGTTACGACTGCAGACGGGCAGTCAGCCAGTCGTATCAAGCTTGTTTCCATGGGCAGTCATCCTCATCCTGTCGCAAACACAACCACAAATAACGTAACTAATTAAGCAAACACCCAGTTGAAATTAGTCTAAAACACGATAAACCTTGGTTTATTTTCCCTTAAAATAGCTTAAAATATTAATACGTCTGATAAAAATTCCCTAAAGCTGATTTAAATAGATGTTCTACGAAACGCGGCGCTTCTAATGATACCAAAATAAACACACCCAGACCAAGATACTTGTAATTTTCACCCATACAATTGGATCCTTATAATATGGCACAAAGCAAGCATGACTGCAAATCGATTCACCAATAATAGTCATTTTTAGAATGTCAACAATTAAATGCAATGAGCAACTTGTGCACATGTATATGTATGCAGATATCAATTTAATTATTTATTTACTTGCTTGTTCTTTTCTTTCGTTCTTTGTTTCTTCATTTATAGATTAGACAGTTTTCCATATATGTATGTGTGTGTGTGTGTGTGTGTGTGTGTGTGGTGTGTGTGTGTGTGTATATATAATATATATATATATATATATATATATATATATATATATATATATATATAATATATATATTCTACACACACACACACACACACACACACACACACATACCACCCTACCTATATATATATATATATATATATATATAATATATATATATATATATATATAATATTAATTATATTTTCTATTTTCTATTTTCTTCCGGTAACTCTGATTCTGGTTCTGATATTGTATGCATTTTTAATGAGTCATTGACATTTGAAAAGATTTCTCCGACTTTGGCTATTTTCATACTCATTGTCCGACATGTTTCATATTCAACAAATACTTGTTTAACGACCGTCTTGGGGTAAACATTTTTATTATTTAATCAAATACAAATTTCCTCAATCTAATTAAAATTACTCCACTATTACATGTGGATCTAACAGCAGCCCGTTGTAGCTCATGTAACAGTTGACCTTTCATTCGACCAATCAAAACCTTACTTGCAAAATCATGCTAGTGATTTGAAAAGAATTTGAAATCATTCGGGATTATGCCGAGGGTATACGAAATGATTCGGGTGAATTACGAAGTATGCCGGAAAATAATTTCAATATAAAATTTTATATAAAATTCGTTTCATGACGAACCCCCCCCCCCCCCCCCCCCCCCCCCCCCCGTGATGGTATAGCCATAAAATCTGTTTATACTAGTATACAATCCAGAGTTTATTACTGCACTTTTCCCCCTGTTTTGTCAATGTTGAAATAGACCAACAAGTTCGCCTATTGCATAAATAGTCTCGACTGATATTTTTAGAATTTGTATGCTCCCGAATAACGTTATAAAAGGCGAAGTGTAATTGGTCGATATTTAAATTGTTATTTATAGATGAAATGTCACCTGGACATGGGAGTCCATGCAATGCTGCTAGATCTACTGGTGAGACCCAGTAGAGCTAATTTGAATCAGATTGAAATTTCCTTAGCCACAATCTCACTTGCACTGCCCTTTCTAGTTGCGTGGAGCCAAACCGAACAATTATCGATTATAATCGATCACTGGAACATTTTCACTTCATTTCAACTTATTTTCGTGTTTATATCCAACTAAGGTTCAAGCACGCTGTCCTGGGCACATACCTCGGATATCTGGGCTGTCTGTCGAGGACATTGGGATAGTTGTTAGTGGTTAGCTGGTCCCCGTTCCACGAAGCGATCTTAGCACTAAGATCACCTTAGTGTATAAGGTAGCTATGCACTTAGGTGATCTTAGGGCTAAGATCGCTTTGTGGGACGGGCACCTGAACATTATTAGTCCGACGTGTTCATTTATTTTTGTGGTCATATTCAACAGAAAAAAAATAATATGGCAAGAAGACACTTTACAAATGAGTATTCAATAAAAAAAAAACTAGGTGGAAGGATGTAGCCCAGTGGTACAGCGCTCACTCGATGAGCGGTCGGTCTGGGATCGATCCCCGTCGGTGGGCTCATTGGGCTATTTCTCGTTCCAGCTA
>NC_054710.1:10631159-10633659 GCF_016097555.1 Gigantopelta aegis
TTTTCGCGTACGACTAACGATAAATTTACCTATAGATGCAAAGGCCTAACTAGTCGGGATTGTTGACGTTTAAAATGCTTCTGTTACTAAAATAAATTAATGTATAAGCTTATTATCATTCAGTACATGTTTTTATTATTTGTTAATAACTTATTTTCATTGTTTTTTTTCTTCTATTTACCCTCCGTCGCAGAGGACACTCAAGCGTTCTCGTTACACGAGCTTGGTAAATCGTTTTGGCACTGCGGTTATTCGGGGGAATGCCCGTCACGTGACTCAAAATAATACGTCACACCTCTGCTCTCCAAATAGCCGTTATTTTTCTCACAATTATTGACCGTACCCATAATTCAATTATTTTTATAAAATATCAATAATAAGTGTGATATGGTGGTTATGTAGATGGTTCAATCAAGTACTTTTAGGTACAAATCAAATGTATATATTGTCATTTAATACATGTTTTTATTATTTGTTAATAACTTATTTTCATTGTGTTTTTTTTTCTATTTACCCTACGTCGCAGAGGACAGTCAAGCGTTCTCGTTACACGAGCTTGGTAAATCGTTTTGGCACTGCGGTTATTCGGGGGAATGACCGTCCAGTGACTCAAAATAATACGTCACACCTCTGCTCTCCAAATAGCCGTTATTTTTCTCAGAATTATGGACCGTACCCATAATTCAATTATTTTTATAAAATATCAATAATAAGTGTGATATGGTTATTATGTAGATGGTTCAATAGAGTACTTTTAGGTACAAATCAAATGTATATATTGTCATTTAATACCTTGTTGGGTCAATAATTAGGTCAACCATCTGTGAGAGAGCGCGTTTAATTATTAATAAATGTCATGGCTTTTACTGTGGGCGAGAGTGAATCTATATGAAATATGATGACATCATTTTAATTAATAATAAATCAGAAATCGGCAACAATGTTTTCAAAACATTCCAGTTCATGTAAAAGGAAACAGTTTCCCCACTAATGCCATATTAGTTTTCTTCTGATTTTTGTTTTACATTAATAAGTTATCTCACGACATTTTCTCCTGAATATGCCCACATATATAACAATAAAAAACCCATTAATATTAAATGTTTAGAATTTTTTTTTTTTTTTTTTTTTTATTTTTTTATTATTTTTTTATTAGCCCAGAAATGTCGATAGTGTCAGGGATGGGGCCCTGAATCACTATGTTACAGATAATGTTGAACATAAATAATATTAAATATATATATATAATACATAATGGATAATAGATAATAATACTAGAGATTATTATATGAGCTTGTGTGTTGTACTGATTTTACGAAACGAGTCAGGAGTATTGTATTACCCGAGCGAGAGCGATGGTAATACATGAATCCTGACACGAGTTTCAATTCACAAGCGAGTGTAATAATTTCTTTATTATCCACATTATTCCAAATATTATTTTCAAGAATAACAAGCTAGGACCATGTCAAAACGTTGGAAGGTAACTAAAAAGAGACCACGAAACGACGTCATTTTCTGAAATGACGTCATTTTGATAAGCGTTTACACTGTAGAAGCAGCATTAAGTTATGACGTCGCGTCACAAAATTACGTCATTCGCGGTGCACGTGAAATCATTATGACACACGTGGGTCATACTGGTTATATTTCCCTGAATATCTTGAACTATGTGGATAATAAATGAGTATAGATACCGTTACCTCACAACGAGTTGTTTTAAAATATATCTAACGAGCGAAAGCGAGTTTGATACGTTTTTAAAGAACAAGTTGTGAAATAAATGGTATCTAACGGACACGAATGTATTATTCTATTTCTTACATATCCTCAAAAAGCAGGTTTTAAAAATGTTTTAACATCTTTTTCAACTAAATTGAGAATAATACATGAGTGGCCGTTAGATACCATTTATATCTCACAATGAGTTGTTGTAAAATGTACCTAACAAGCGAAAGCGAGTTTGATACTTTTTTAACGAGTTGTGAGATAAATGGTATCTAACGGACACGAATGTATTATTCTACAGGCTTTAAAGGCATATTGTCACGGACCACTGACCTATTACATGGCCTAACAAAGTACTACTTAAAAAATATACATATTTCATTTGTCGCTAAATGTACTTTATTCAGCCATCTACGTAACCACCATACTTCACTTATTAACGATATTTTGTAAAAATAATTGAATTATGGCAATGGTCCATAATTCAAAAACTAACATTGCTCAGAAGGTTGACATGCATTTCACTGCATCATGGTGTAGTTAAAGTGATGCAATAGCTAGATTTGGTCTGTAAAAATTAATGTAATTTTGATTTATTATTCAGTTTTCGAGAAATAAGGTCCTTAAATCTGTGATAGTATGCCTTTAAGCAAATTTTAACATCGTTTTTGACTAAAAGTTATTTACAGCCGTTGCACTTGAAGGTAATTGACGCGTCACAGACACGTGATTGTCAGGTTAACTATTATGTAATCGATTTTTATCCTGCAAC
>NC_054710.1:10638659-10641159 GCF_016097555.1 Gigantopelta aegis
TATATATATATATATATATATATATATATATATATATTATTTATACAGTCAAACGTCGATCACTCCACCTTCGATCTCTCGAAAACTTTGATCTCTTGATCTGAAGCGACGGTCCCGGCCGTGTTGCAAAACAAACTGTTCTGAAATATTTCATATATATTAAAATGTTGTGAAATATTTCATATATATTTAATTATTGTGGAATATATATATATATATATATATATATATATATATATATATATATATATATATGAACGTTGTGAAATTCTATCTTTTTATTTATTCATCCATGTCACGGGGATCCTATAATACCCGTAACTGAATAAAACACGATTATCCAAATATCTCTCCTAACTGTATATCTATTAGATCTCTCTGTAACGGGCAGTCCAATACCCGCGTGGTTAGTTAATCACTAGGTGTCTAGTTTACACAATACTCTAATCACTTCACCGTGACACAACACCCACACGTGTGATAATTGAGAAACGCTTCCAGGGAACTTAATTAATAAAGGAATTACAACTCTCTTCCTAACTGGTTAATTTTTAATTAACCCTTAACTACTCATTCAGTAACCTTGTAATACAGACTTAATACTGGTACCTATCACAATAAAGACAATAACCTACAGTTTACTTAGGTCCTCTAGGATGACTGGCTAAGCTTTAATAATTTTAGCACAGTGAAGCCTACAATTTACTTCGTCCGATTATCGGAAACACTGTCTAAATAATATGTGTATAATACAGTATTAAAATAGTTAAAGTCACATCAATCACATCAAGGTTATACGACAGAGCAGAAATAATATTTACCAAGTCCAAACGGACTAACGTTCCCTGGTAGCCTTCCAATATGTTTCTCCCCGATAAATCTAAAATCCTAGCTATTTATTATAAAATCCCAGACTGGTCCGGAGACAGTACGTGCGACCGAATCTTATCATGTGAATTTCCACCACTCCCAAAGTCTATATATTTTCTTAGATGACCAGACATACTGTCGCCAGTTCGCCAGAAATACCCCGGTCATAAACCGTTCTTCCGGAGTTATTACGTAACTACTGGCCACATGGCCTCCACACCTGGTCCGGGTGTGTATTAGAGGGTACGGTCGCGCGGATGTATTACGTAACAAAGTGCCCACTGGGTCTAAGTGCATATTGGCTCTGCACACGGCCCTCTAAAACAATTAATATCGCCACAGGCGAAAAAAAATTAAGAGCATGTTCCTGTCACAATCCGATACACTTCATTTTAATAACTGCTGTTCTGAAATATTTCATATATATTCAGCTGTTGTGAAATATTTCATATATTTTAAACTGTTGTGAAATATTTCACATATATTAAACTGTTGTGAAATATTTTATATGTATTAAAATGTATGAAATATTTCATATATTAAAACTGTGAAATTGTGAAATATTTTATATATATTTCAGCTTCAAAATAATGGAAATATATATAAAATACAGTCTTCGACAGAGATCGATCTCGGTGGAGAAATATTATATATATACATGTGTATATATATTTATGAACGTCGATCAACTCCACCTTGATCTGTCGAAATACTTTGATCTCTCGATTGAAGCGATATATATATATATGAAATATTATATATATATAAACGTTGTGAAATTCTATCTTTAATTATTTGGAATATTCATATATATCCGATACACTATCATTTTAATAACGTTGCTGTTGTGAATTTATTTTCGATACTCCTTATATTAAAACTGCTGTTGTGAAATATTTCATATATATTCAACTGTTGTGAAACATTTCATATATATTCAATTATTGTAAAATATTTCATATATATTCAGCTGTTGGCGGTTGCGGGTCACCTCCCTTGCTAGTGAACGCGGTCAGTGAGTACAACTCACGGTCGGAAAACAGTGTCGCTAAATATTACTGCGACGAAGATTATCGTTTTTTTGGACACAGTCAGTTGAATATTTGTGGAGCGTCTGGATCGTGGAGTGGACTTAACGGTTCCTGTGAGCGCATTGCTTTCCACAACCAGGTGAGTAACACGTTTTGACACCTTCCTACGGTCGTGTTTACAATGCTTTTAACCTGCGTTAAAGGGACATTCCTGAGTTTGCTGCACTTTTTAAGATGTTATCGACTACCAGATACTTTTTAACGATTGTAATTACATATCAAATATATTTTTCTGCATAAAATATTGGTGTCTGTATAGTAAACGTGTTTCTGATCGTTCTAATATTTGTACTAGGTTAAATTTCATCTTATTTCCTGAAATATTGTTTTTGTCGTACCTACGAAATTATTTGAAGACAAAATCCAGTTTGGGCTTCTTACATATATTAAGACGAACAGAAACACATTGAATATACACATTGCTATTCTAAACAAGAAAATATATTTAATATGTAAGTTTAATCGTAGAACTATTTTATTAGTCGGAAACATTTTACAATGCAGCAAACTCGGGAATGTCCTTTTAATGAAAGTAGTGA
>NC_054710.1:10646159-10658659 GCF_016097555.1 Gigantopelta aegis
GATATTCATGTATGTATGCGCGCGCGCGTGTGTGTGTTTGTATTGATGTATGAATACATGTATATGTATTGTATATATTGTATGTATGTATGTGTGTTTGTGTGTATGTATGTATGTATGTGTTTGTGTATGTATGTATTTTTATTTATTTTTTAAATAAATAAATTCTAATTTCGAAATTGAATTTAAATATAACTGTTTTTCGGTCAGTCTTGTTTTAAATTTATTTGGCTAGTATTATGTTTTGTTTATCAACCGAATACGATGTTTTTGTTTTTAGAAGATTGTTAGGAAAAGGGATAACAAACAAACCAACCGCTGTAAAATGGACTGGTTTAGAGGCTTAGACGCAGGCTTAGGCGGCGGGTAACGGTGTGGACACTAAGATATCGTTCAAACTTGGATTTGTTCTGTATGCAATATCCGAACGTGCTGTAATAGGGTTTTTCATAACAGTTTGCAGATTTAAAAATTCCTCATTCATAAGTTTACCAATATCAACGCTACGTCGACTGTAATTATTGGAAAAATTATTTTATCTCTTTCTACGGCTTTACCAGATTCAACATTGATTCCAAATGGCTGTTTTGTCTGTAATGTACGAATCCAGAAAGCCTCTCGTTCAAGGTTTTGCGTTTGTCTTACGTACTGGTTTGTTTTTTTAAACATAAATTACAGGTGATTAGATTTACTACATTTTTTTAAATCACAGTTTATGTCTGTCCGAATTTGATATTCAATTTTGGTCTGTTGACTTTTGAAAGTCGATTGCGTTTTAAGTAAGTTGTGAAGTCTACACCTGGTTTTGTCACAAGTAGCACAGGAGCTAGTGCTTATTTGAGGTGATTGGTTATGCTGATGTTTGTATGGTTTATAGTCTTCAGTTGCCCTAAGGTGATTTTCTAATTTTCGAACTGTTTCAGATTTGATTTTTATTTATTATTATTTTTTTTTTTTAAAGTTTTGAATATCCCCTAGGTTTTAAAGCACTAAATAAAAGTGAACAAGCCTCATTGAAATTTGTTTCTTACTCGAATTTCTGTGAAATCTAATAATCTGAGATTTAACAATGCCTTTAAAGGTGTGGCTTGGGTGAAAAGTTGGTGTGTGTCTGTGGGTTTGAAAAACATTTTGTAGTCTAGGTAACCTGATGTTTCAAACTGTGTACCTTAATAAATTGTTACATCCAAAAAGTCAACTGATTTATCTGATATTGTGGCCTTAAATTTGATATTGTCATTCTGTTGATTTAATGGCTAAAAGAAGTTCCAAAATTCACGTTTGGAATGTGGCCAAATGATAAGTATATCGTAGAGATATCTGAAGTACAAAAGAGGTGTTTTACTCGACTTCTTTAAAGCAGCCTCTTCCCATTCGGCGATAGAGATAGATGCAAAATTTGGAATAAAACGTTTGCCCATAGCACAACAAGACACTTGCTGATACATTCCTTCATCAAACTCAACATCATTTCCTTTTAGGCTTAATTCTAACAGATGGGTGGGACGTAGCCTAGTGGTACAGCGCTCGCTCGATGCGCGGTCAGTGTGGGATCCATCCCCGTCAGTGGGCCAATTGGGCTATTTCTCGTTCCAGCCAGTGCACCACGACTGGTGTATGAAAGGCCGTGGTATGTACTACCCTGTCTGTGGGATGGTGCATATAAAAGATCCTTTTTTGTTAATCGAAAAGTGTAGCCCATGAAGTGGCGACAGCGGGTTTTCTCTCTCAATATCTGTGTGGTCCTTAACCATATATCTGGCGCCATATAACCGTAAATAAAATGTGTTGAGTGCGTCGTTAAATAAAACATTTCTTTCTTTAATTCTAACAGCTCCATAATATTTGTATCTGGTCTGTTTGGATCTGGGTACTTACCAAATGCTCTCTTAACTGAATCAATGCCCGCATCAATACCTATGTTGGCGTACATGGAGTCAATATCAAGGATAACCAAAAATGAATCTTTTGGGATTTTGGTTTTTGATAATTTTTATAGAAGATCTTCAGTTTTTTTCACAAAACTTTCATGTCTGTTTGAAAGTCTATGTATTCTGAAATATTTTACGATTCTGATCCACAGTCTGAAATGATTGGACGACCGGGTGGTGTGTTAATATCGGTCCATGTATCGACTGGCTTGTGGATTTTTGGGTTTGTGCTTGTGACCTGGCTTCTAAATATTTTACTTGTTTTTTTTAATTAATATGTCCCTGATCTTTTAGACATTGAATAATTGCATTGAACTTTTTACAATTCTCTGGCCAAATAGCTTTGTCTAATTTTTTGTAGTATTTTGAATTATTAAGCTGTTGGTGGGCTTCCAAGATATAGTTCTCCCTTGATAGAATGACAGTGGCTGACCCTTTATCTTCAGGTTTTATAACAATTTTGCGGTTTTTGCGTAGTTTGGTGAGAGCACGACGTTCCATAACAGAAAGATTTTGCTGATTTGTGTAAACTGTCATATCACCCACTTTTTCCACTATCTTTTTATGAGCTTTAATGATTTCAGGATCTACTCTAGAGTTTGGGGGTAACCAGCCGGAGTTTTCTGTGAATGGGATATTTTCTCCAGTTGAATGCCGAAAACATTTTCATTTTGTGGTAAAAAACTGCCGTATCCATTACACCATTGTCAAGTTTTGCCTCTAAGCCTGTTTTTGCTGGGGGGGGGGGGGGGGGGGGGGGGGGGAATGGGAACAAAATTCAGACCCCTGTCCAGTAATGATTTTTCAGCGGATGTTAGAAGGTTAGTGTCACCTAACTGGTTCCTAGTCCTAAATCAGGGTGGACATTACCCCTTCCCGGCCTTAGTTTAAATTTAAGTATCTCATCCAACTGCGATAAAGTTTATTGGCAGTTGTTTCTGTCCAGTGAATGTTGTCCTGCCCAACCTCAAAATCACACGCGTGAAAAGCAAGTATGTATGTATGTATGTATGTATGTACATGTATTGTATATTGTATATATGTATGTATGTATGTATGTGTGTATGTATTAAGCCTGGTGAATATCGCCTAATTTTACATTTAATTTACAGGTGTATGTGGACAAAAAATTCTTTCTTTTCTGGACGCATCAAGTAAATTTTCGACTGATCGATCAAGTACATATTCAACACGGTGAAGCGATTATCGAATCGGTGAAGCTGTACTACTGAAGGTTGTACTATACCAAACAAAACACCAGAGACGACAACGTTAACATATGAGGCTACATATTATACATATACATGTATAAGCAATGTATCAGCCACACTATGAACTATAAATATGAATACAATAACATCTCCCTGGGGGAAAATGGAACCTCCCTTAGCTCATTTTCGATAATTAGGGTTGTTGTCACAACACCCGTTTAAGCCTTGTTTAGTCAAAATAGTAGTATTCAATTTTACAGGTAACCCATCCGTTTCAAATACGTGTATTTGACATAGAGGTACTGGGTGACACAACATTTATTGACCAGATAAGTGGCGGGACGTTAAAGTTAAAGTTTGTTTTGTTTAACAACACCACTAGAACACATTGATTTATTAATTATCGGCTATTGGACGTCAAACAGGTAATTTTGACATATAGTCTTAAAGAGGAAACCCGCTTTATTTTTCCATTAGTAGCAAGGGATCTTTTATATGCACCATTCCACAGACAGGATAGCACAT
Organism: Gigantopelta aegis; assembly: GCF_016097555.1. Lineage (NCBI taxonomy): Eukaryota > Metazoa > Mollusca > Gastropoda > Neomphalida > Peltospiridae > Gigantopelta > Gigantopelta aegis. The sequence goes on from NC_054710.1 coordinate 10,649,827, forward strand.
ACCACGGTCTTTGAAATACGAGTCGTGTACTGGCTGGAACGAGAAATAGCCCAACGGGCCCACCGACGGGGATCGATCCCAAACCGACCGCGCATCAAGCGAGCGCTTTACCACTGGACTACGTCTCGCCCGATAAAAGAAAGACAGACAAAGACCATAGCATTATGTACACTAGACGTTTAATTAAGTACAGACATATCTTTAACAAGCGAGCAGTTTTTGAGTTACCCTGCACTGGTTTCAAACTGTATACTGCATAACAACTGTATAACAAATAAAAGTGTATTTATTTATTTATTACCAATGGGTAATAGTATTTGTACAAATAATCAATGTTACATATTACTACCAGTGCTCCACAACTGGTGTTAAAGGCTGTGGTATACTATCCTGTCTCACGCACGTGTACGGGACAACTGCGTGATGCATGTGCAAACTATGGAATGTTGATAAACAGTCCTGAATGTTCTTTACTAGGATGTCTGTAGTCAAAACGTATGTTCGGTCTAATAGTTGATATTAACGTTAATATTTTAGGTTCCCCTACTTTTTTTTCAAGAGTATATATTCCCAGTTCTTACACGGTCAGCTTAGGGACTAATTAAACAAACCCCTATAACCTTAGTGTAGTCCAATTCAACTGTTCATTTCAATTCAACTTTATTCCATCAGACCAATCACATTGCTACATAATACATGTAAGCATTTGTAAATTGATATGCATTCTGTAAATCGGGAAGATAACGCATGTTTTAACTGAACAAATCCAAGCGTATTGTTTTACTTCATAAACGGTTTTACTTCTATTTAAGTAATAACGGTCTAAATTGTTAACAACTGAAGCCGTGAGCAATATTATTCCAGTTTACAGTACATCAGCTACACGCATAGATTCTCTATCATCACATAGTAAATAGATAATTTGTAATAAATAAATGTGAATATATGTTCTGTTCTTGTGTCTTAATTGTTAATAGAAGGAGAGTCCATTATTTGCATACTAGGTAGAAGGTAGAAGATTAGCAGTTCACTCAACCATGACCTATGTTGTTATAAGGTGTGTAAGAAATGGCACGTGGAACTGGGTTGACATGCCACGAGCTCACCAGTTCAGGCCCTTTTAAGGGCCCCTATGGGCAACCTAGAGAGACATTTCAACGCCATCTAGGTCCCCTACTCTTGGCCTACTAATCTTCCAAAATTATACGTAGCTCCCTCCTTTATTTTTCTGCGGACTGTTCAAAATTGCGCCTAATTTCCTTCACAAAAATGCGCACCCACTCGTCTTTTGGATTAATCCTACGTGACTTTTCGAATTCCATAGCACCATACCAACCTCCGCCTGTTACCGGCCCCGGTCGGACGGCTGGTGCTCCCTTGCACTTACTAGTGCAGGCGATCCCCCCTCCAATCCACCTCACCCCTTTCCTATCCTGGACAGAGGAGCCGGCTGAGGCCGACACCTGTGCCCAGGACATGCGTGCGCTACAACAGCTTGTTCTGAATGTGCACGTTAAACACTCAGACCTGACCTGACCTAATGGGTGGATACCCCATTGGGTTACGTCTCGCCCGATAAAAGAAAGATAGACAAAGACCATGGTATTATGTACACTAGACGTTTAATTTAAGTACAGGCATGTCTTTTTTAACAAGCGAGCAGTTTATATATGGATGTTACACACTTGAAAACTGTGATCATATAACTAATGACCGTTCTCAAATTGACTGGCGAAACTTAACCAGAACGTCTACTAACCACAATTAATTTTGTTGAGTATAGCACATTAAAAAAAAAAAAGAAGTAAACTAGATTAGTAGATGAGGCCAAACGATATCGAAGAATGGCGTGTTCAGATACGAAAATTAATGTAGATCATAGACATCAGTTTTAGGGTTACCCTGCAGGTTTAAACCTTTTGTGTAAACTGCATAACAACTGTATAACAAATAAAAGTGTATTTATTTATTGCCAATGGATGATAGTATTGGCACAACTAATTAATATCACATATTACTACCAATCACAGCCGCAGCTGTTTTTACTCCGTAAATATTTCACGGTGAACTTTGAAATTTCTTTCTTGGTGCAATGCAATCTTAAGACCATCCCACGTGTAATATGATTCAGTATAGGGTAATATTTTATTTATCGCACCCATTTTAAACACAGGGCCGTGTCTAGCCTACAAGTGGGGTGGCATTATACAAAAATAAATTTTATAATTAAGGCACAGTAATAGAGAGTCTCCTAACTGGCGTATCAAGTATTTATTATGGGGGTGGGGTGGAGGGCTTTCACATGGGGGTGGCACACCCACACTGTATATGAATCGTGTTATGGGGCAACAAGCAACTATAAAATGCCGCCATGCAACCCCACCCCCGGTTATGCCAGTGGGTATTTTCAAGGGAGTAAAAACGGCACTTATGAATTGAAAAGGGCACCTTTTTTTTTCTTATTTTGCTGAATGTACAAATGTCCGGAGGGACATAGTAAGAGTGGTTTTTACTACGTCCGGATCTTGTTCCATACACTATATATAGCCTGTACTCAAAACTTGTGGCACCGTTTCAACCGTTTCTCAACCGAAATAGTGCAACAAATGAACACACAAACCAAAAATGTATAACCTACCTTACTTCAACGACAACCTTAAAAAATATCCCCGCCATTTTAAATTTGCTAAGTAGAGGTAAGCAACTCGCCGTGCACGTTAAGAACAATATTGACGTAACGATCTCCGTGTACTAGTACAAACACTCCGTTACGCCCAGCCTAAGTACCACCTTACAATCAATAGTTCACACACACACGCACACACACACAAACACACACACACACGCACGCACGCATGCACGCACGCACACAAACGCGTGCGTGCGCAGCACACACACAGACATACACACGCACGCAGCACACATACATTAATTTAATTAATCTGTTCAATACTTACTCTTTGCATAATTAACTCTAGACTGGTATGTGTTATCCTGTCTGTGGGATGGTGCATATAAAAAAGCCCTTGCTTCTAATGGAACAATATACTATACTATGCACTATTTTTCACAATAATTATTGTAATAATAATTTAAAAAATCATAATAATGATAATATCAAAACAGATTTCATTAAGAAATAAAGCACTTCCGGAAAATTTCATTTCATTTTAAAAATAAAAACAAAAGTTACTTATCCTTGTATGGGTGGGTATGGGTGTGAGTGTAAACACAAAAAAAAGGGGAAAACAAAGTAAAATTGTAACACATCTGACGAGTCGAAATCCTCAATTCCGAAATTGCAGGCAAAGTTGCATATGAAGATGGTCATAACAGAGGCAAATCTAGGGGCAGGGACAGGGGCCCGCCCCCCCCACCCCCTAAATTTTGCAATAGTTAAAATTTTATTATATATTAATTTTCATTTTTTTTTTAACTACAGGATTTTGGCCATTGCAAACACTAAAAATAATTATTGAGACAATCCGCCCCGTTACTGGGTTGGTTGTCACTGGACTTGAGGTTGGTTGTAACTGGACTTGGGGTTGGTTGTCACTGGACTTGGGGTTGGTTGTCACTGGACTTGAGGTTGGTTGTCACTGGAATTGAGGTTGGTTGTAGGGCCTTCACGAGTCCAAAAATATTGGATTTGCAGTGGCGGATCTAGAAAATAATAAGGGGAATGACTGGATTGGGATGGAGTGAACCGATGGGGGCTGAGTCATGGTATAGGTTTCGGGGGCAAAGCCCCCTGAAATTTCGGCATTCTGGACATTTTAGAGCCGTATTTCACGGATTTCCGAGGATCTAATTCCTAATTAATAATTCCATAAAGTTGATAAATGTTTTCCCGTTTTCCTGATTAACACAAAAATTATTAGAAAACGATTTAATTTGGTCCTTATCGATACATGCCATACTCGGTTCAATTGTACACCTGACTGACAACAGGCATATTAGTATATATATGAACTTGCCTGCGAGGAAATCTTGCAAAAATAGACTGGCAGGTGCGCTTTCATCAGTAAAACTGATAACATTACGCTTAAATGGTAAATATAACATTAAACGTCGCAGATACAAACGTAATATTTTGTCTGTGACATCATGTTTAATGTATTTTGTTAAAAATGGGAAATGTCGATCAGTACAGTGACTGCGATTAATTCGTAAAATTCATTAAATATGTTTGGAATGAACATAACAAAGAAAAATTGCACAGGAACGGAGGGAATGGCTAGCCACCCTATTCACCCTCCCTTGGATCCGCCACTGACTTGAGTACTCGAGGATCAAACTCGACCCGGACCCGAGTACTAATACCTACACTAGACGACAATAAGACAAAGGAATAAAGTAAAATAGCACTGGGCATCTTAATTTTAGCGCTGAACATGGATGCAAAATCATGACATTATAATGCATTCCACATATCCAGTGTTGCTAGACTCGGCCCGAGCCCGAATACTCGCGGAGACACTAGTTGGTTGTCACCATATTTTTCAGTGTATGACAATACAGTAACGAATCTAATTAAAATTAGCTCCACTGGTTAATTACTATTACCTGTGGATGTAACAGCACGCGGTTGGAGCTCATGTCCATTTGATCTTTCATTCAAACAATCAAAACCTTACTTGCAAAGTCATGCCAGTGATTTGAAAAGAATTTGAATACATTCGTGATTATGCCGAGGGTATACGAAGTATGCCGAAAACTAATTTCAATATAAAATGTTATATAAAATTCGTTTCAAGACGAAAAAAAAACCCCGTGATGGTATTATATAGCCATAAAATCTGTTTATACTAGTATACAATCCAGAGTTTATTACTGCACTTTTCCCCCTTTTTTTAATGTTGAAATAGACCAACAAGTTCGCCTATTGCATAAATAGTCTCGCCCGATATTTTTAGAATTTGTATGCTCCCGAATAACGCTGTAAAAGGCGAAGTATAATTGGTCGATATTTAAATTGTTATTTATAGATGAAATGTCACCTGGACATGGGAGTCCACCCAATGCTGTTACATCTACTGGCAGACCAGTAGAGCTAATTTTAATCAGACTGTACAGTAACACAATAAGTTCTTGTGATAGCATATCACATACATGTGTTCTGAAGTCGTCTAGCACGCATTATATACCAGTTGCATATATATATATATCCTCCCAAGAAATATCCTGGACATGCTCCTGCAGTTGACATCAAGGAATGTTCAGGATATCGAGCGCTCGCGAACAATTTGACTGGCACACTGCCATCTTGTTCTGTCCTATCACATTCTTTTGTTACATATCCATCGTCCTGTCTGAAGAGCGACCGAGAGCGCATGTCCTTCTGAACACGTTTTGGAAAACATTATGTCTCTGATGACGACACTGATGACGTCACGTTTTCACTGTCAGCCTCGTTCTGACCGTTAAGACCGGAAGTAGCACTGTTTGTCGCCGAGCACGTGCCCGCGTGGCTGGTTTGGACGGTTGTTTCTAACGAGGATTTCTTTGGACGGCCTTTCGGTTTGGTTGGGGGCTCCGCACCTCCTTTCTGCATCACCTACAAAAAAAAGTTAACAATTTGTTTTTGTTTAATAACATCACTAGAGAACATATATAGCTCGAGTAACCTCCAGCCCCTCCCCTTATTGGTATTGACTTTATGTGGAAGGCTCTATGTAATGCTTTGGCAATCGTCGACAATCAAATGGTCGCAAGCAATGTATGTATGTATATATACTCTTCAAAAAAAGAAACGCAAAAGGGTACAAATGGGTTATAACTCCGATTTTATGTTTCCTACCGGTTCATGCTTTGTGAATATAAGGTCATTGCATGTCCCAAACACATTCCCACGGTTACATTCGATAAAACGCAGATACTGTACAATAAAGTTCCAAAATGTGAATATTCTCAAAAACGCAGCCACGTGCAAACCATGTCACCACTGCACGTGCGTTGTCTGCACGTGCAACATGAACACCGACAGTATAAAAGTGCAGGGTGTTCGCTTGCCTGGCCTCTGTATCTGGCCGACAGTTGACAATCCAGGACATGCCACGTCTCAGTGAACCGCAGAGAAACAATGCCATCGGCCGACTAGACGCAGGCGAATCCAGAACGGCCGTTGCCAGGGCATTCCATGTGTCCCCAAGCACCATCTCCAGACTGTGGGACCGTTACCAGCAACATGGATCAACACGTGACCTCCCTAGATCCGGTCGACCACGGGTCACTACCCCCGGGCAGGACCGCTACATCCGGGTACGCCACCTTCGGGAACGATTGACTACTGCCACCTCCACAGCCGCAGCAATACCAGGTTTGCGCAGGATATCCGACCAGACCGTACGGAACCGCCTACGTTAGGTAGGAATTCGTGCCAGACGTCCAGTTCGAGGTGTCATCTTAACACCACAACACCGTCGACTCCGACTGCAGTGGTGCCAGATTCATCGACAATGGCCTCAACTGCGATGGAGACAGGTGTGGTTCAGTGACCAGTCCCGATTTCTGCTCCGACGTCATGATGGAAGATGTCGCGTGTATAGGCGTCGTGGTGAACGTTATGCGGCAAACTGCGTGCAGGAAGTGGACAGATTCAGCGTGGGTAGTGTCATGGTGTGGGCAGCCATCTCACACACTGGCAGAACTGACCTGGTCCACGTGCAGGGCAACCTGAATGCACAGGGCTACATTGACCAGATCCTCCGGCCACACATCGTTCCAGTTATGGCCAACGCCAACGCAGTGTTCCAACATGACAACGCCAGGCCTCACACAGCACGTCTCACAACGGCTTTCCTACAGAACAACAACATTAATGTCCTTCCTTGGCCATCGATATCACCGGATTTGAACCCAATTGAGCATCTATGGGACGAGTTGGACCGACGCCTCCGACAGCGACAACCACAGCCCCAGACCCTGCCCGAGCTGGCAGCAGCCTTGCAGGCCGAGTGGGCCACCATCCCCCGGGACGTCATCCGTACTCTGGTTGCTTCAATGGGCAGGCGGTGCCAGGCAGTTGTCAACACACGCGGAGGCCACACCCGGTATTGACTCCAGATGACCTTGACCTTGGTGGTGTGTCCTATCACTTACTCACAATGGACTAGAGTGAATTGTGAACAATCCTGCAACATTTGGTAATTATCGGACTCACCATTCAATAATTAAATCAATTCTCCAAATGTTACGACAATGTGGTTTTGCGTTTCTTCTTTTGAAGAGTATATATATATATGTATGGCGTGGCGACAGCGGGTTTGGTCCTTAACCATGTATGTCTGACGCCAGATAATCTTAATTAAAATGTGTTGATGTCGTCCGTAAATAGGATATGATAACATATTAATGTGCCTGTCCAATTAAGGTCCGGGATAGAAGGGGGGTAGGAGTTGGAAATGGGCAGAATATTTTAAATAACAATTGGTGAATATTTGGGCTATTTTTCGTTCTAGCCAGTGCACCATGACTGGGCTATCAAAGGCCTGTGACATCCAATAGGTCTAACTGATGATTAATAATAAATCAGTGTGCTCTAGTGGTATCATTAAACAAAACAAACTTCTTTATATAGTACAGATCGATCCCCGTCGGTTGTCCCATTGGGCTATTTGTCGCTCCAACCAGTGCACCACGACTGGTACGTCAAAGGCCGTGGTATGTGTTATCCTGTCTGGGATGGCGCATATAAAAGATCCCTTGCTGCTAATCGGGAAGAGTAGCCCATTGCGTGGCGGCAGCGGGTTTCCTCCCTCAATATCTATGTGATCCTTAACCATATGTCCGACGCCATATAACCGTAAATAAAATGTGTTGAGTGCGTCGTTAAATAAAACATGTCCTTCCTTCTTTATATAGTACAGTGTGCCACCTCTACCCCCCCCCCTTCCCCCTTCCCCCCTAGATATTTCAGTATCCTACCTGTTTCTTCCATTTCATTCGGCGATTCTGATACCACGTTTTCACCTGTATCTGCGTCAGTCCCAGCGTCTCGGCCAAGTCCATTCTGTCGGGGGTGGACAGGTATTTCTGTTGTTCGAACCGCTTCTCCAGACCCATCAGCTGAAGTTCGGAAAAAACCGTCCGACTGCGTCGGCACTTCTTCGACTTTCCCAGAATACCCAGCGAAGACGGCGAGCGCGTCCGAATGTAGACCGGAAGTGGGATGGGGATTGAAAGGGTAGCGTCCCTGTGGTCGGGAAATACATCCGCCAATGGATAACAGGCTGTAAATTAAAAATAATAAAAATAGACATGTATGTATTGTTTAAATGTACAAAATGGCGGATTTTGTTTGTTTGTTTGTTTGTTTGTTTAACCAGTATTTCAAAGAAATACTGTATTTCAAAATGCACTATTCCAACAGAGAATGTTCTATCCCACTAAAGATACTTGTAATCATGGGCAAAACAGTGGGAAAACAGTGGGAAAAATTCGGGCAGTTTTTATCTGGGTAAAATTTCGGGCAAATCAACCCCTCCAGTCCCCCTAAATCAAAAAGTCCCCATACGCCCATGCTTGTAATAATTTAAGAGTGTATTTGCAACAAAACAAAACAAAATAAATTAATAAATAATAATAATGCTAGTAATTTTTATTATTTTGCTATAATTTTGTTTATAGATATACAGTTGAAGATATAATATTTATATTTGATAGAAAAGCTTAATAAATAATTTTGGCGGGACGCAACACCCCCCCCCCCCCACACACACACACACACTACCACCACCACTACCACCACACACACACACACCACACAAAACAAACAAACAAACAAAACAAACACCTTGCTCGTTCAATATGACAGGGACATTAGTAAAAAATA